>NC_092085.1:6957931-7258189 GCF_043229965.1 Drosophila suzukii
CGAGGTTCCTCCAACCTTGGCTGCAGCATCGAACACAAGCCGGACCTTACCGGGCTTGTTCGGGTTTTCGACACCAAAATGTGGCAAATACCATAGCCGGTCGCTCGTCACCGCGACCTCATCCTGCTGCAGCTTCCTCGCATATCCTTTGGATACGTAATCCTTGATGATACGATCGTATTCCAGCGCCAAATGCCCGTTGCGCTTCAACTTCTTCTCCACATTGATCAGCCGTCTGTGCTCCATCTCATAGCTCCGTGGCAGCACAGCGTAGTCGTCCTTCCAGAGTAATCCCGTCTGGTAGCGACGCCCCACTTTCACCGTGGTATCTTCGAGGATCCTTTGTGCCCGCGCGTCATCGCTGCCTGCGACCTGTGGCGCGAGCTTCACACCAAAGCTTTCCATATCGAAGTAGTCCTCCACCATCTTTTCCATCGTATCATCCATTGACACGGCTAGAAGGTAGGACCTCGGTGACGGCGTAGTCGATTGCCCACTTACTGGCCCAAACACAACCCATCCAAGCTCGGTTGCGGCCGCATACGGTCCCTCTCTGGCAAACCGCCTCGTCCTAAGTGGCAATCCCAAATGTCCATGGTCCAGTCCGATGAGCAACTTAGGCACCACGTTGATGTAGGGCTTCATCGGCAGACGCGCATCCTTATGCACGCCCTGGACATCTCGTCGACCTAACGTCTGCATTGGCAGACTCAGGCTCGAAACGGAGTACACGTTCCTCAAAACGTGGCGAGTGGACTTCCCAGCTCCACTTATCTCTAGGCTCACCACGTTGCTGGGCTCTCTGCTGGCCCTTCCTCCAAACCATTGTATATTCAGCTGTCGATGCACGCCTCGCACTCCCAGATCCCTCCGTAGCTCGTCATCGATCATCGTGACGGAGGATCCTTCATCCAAGAGCGCGTATGTATCCACCTGGCGACCAGCTCCGTACAGCGTTACTGGCAGTATACGGAACAAAAGTCGGCCTCCCTCGGCGTCAACGCAGTTTAAGTTCCTCTGCACGGGCGCCTCCGCTGGCTGCGGGGCCCTTATCTCCAGGCTGTTTCTGGGGACAGCCGACTGTAGGCCCCCCTCGTGGTCCCTGTAACCACCTCGTGGCGAAGACCTCCTGTCCGGGCCGCGTCTGGAAACTGCTGACTGCTGGTTTCTTCCATTGTGGCTCCTGAAGCCACCTCGCCGGCCATCTTCGCTCCTCGTCCGCGCCATGTAGCAGACGGTGATGCAATCTGCGGCATCCGTTGATCTGGCACTCGCCATGTACATCGCAGGTTCTGGTCGTATGTCCACTCCGTCCACTCCGTAAGCATGTGAAGCAGAGCCGGTGCCTCCTCACCATGCCCCACCTACCCGGTGGCGAAGCTCCAATGAACTCCCTGCAGCTCGTCGCAGCATGTTGCCCTCCACAAATTGGACAACCTCCATGCCGATCATCCTGTTGATCGCATCCGTTCTGGTCGACGCTCGCATGTAGAACTCGACGCCTCGGCTCCTTTCCCTCGACGTCCAAAACCGTACACACGACGTTTGCGTACTCCTGCAGCCACACGCTGAAGTGCGCCACAGTGGGAAAGGGCTCGATCGATGCAGCGTGCCTGGCCCAGTCTACTCGCTTGCTCGTAGGAAGCTTTGCCACAAGCTCCTCCATTAGCGTTGGGTTCCGCAGGTGCTGACTGCAAGAAGGCCGTTAGGTTACTCACTCGGGTTGCGAAGGGAACGATCCTCGCCAGGTGCTGCTCCGAAATCGGCGGCACCTCTCGCACGCTGTTCAGCTGGCTGCGTATAAGCTGCTCCGGTCGGCCGAACCTAAAGCGCAGCTGCTCCATCACGGCGCTGACGTTCCCAGGGTGAATCAGCAGCGACTTCACTGTCTCTCGTGCTTCATCCTTCAGCGCCTTCAACAACCTCTGGTTGTTCTCCAAGTCTGTGCAGTTGTATGCTTAGGTCGTCTCCACAAACGCACAGTTAAAGATCGGCCACTCCTCGGGCTGCCCTCCAAATACAGGCAGGTCCGGAAGCTTCCTTGGCCCGTACACTCTTTGGGATTCATTCGGCGTTATCGGGGCGTAGGACCCAACAAATGGCGATGCTGTTGCCACGTTGTGGGTGCTCCCGCCCGGTAGCACGAATCCATGCGCTGTCTGCGCAACACTTGTAGCACACAGTGGCTCTACAAAATGATTGCTAGTCGTTAGCAATGGCGGTCCACTCCAAGATGGCGGCAGCGTGCAGGCCGCACTGCTCGCACCGACACCGCTATGTGGGACCGGCCCGACCCCGTTAGTTGAGGCCTCACCGTTAGATGTGGCTAATGGCGATCCGCTCCAAGATGGCGGCCGCCCCGACGCTCCACTGTTGGCGCCATCTGCGCTTGGGCCAACTGCGATTGGCGCGCAATTGGCAGTGCTCACACTGTTCAGGGCTTTAACCTGCTTTAGCTCCTCCTCCAACGCCGCAATCCTTTTCAAAAGGTCCGACGTGAGGGACTGGTTCGTCTCCCGCTCTGGCTCTGATCCCGCAGCTGTGACAGCAGTACTCCTCGGTTGGGACGCTACTGTAGTCACCGTAGTGGCTGGGCTAGAAATGGCCGCCGCCGAGGTTATGTTCACTCGCGGCCGGTTTTCTGCTCCACTACTCACTGGCTGCTGATCCGCTCGCGTTGCTGTCGGGGTGGCTTCCCCTCCTCTCAGCCGCGAGCTCCTCTTCGGGGAATGCTGCATCCTAACAGGTCCAAATACGGCGCTGCCTCAGCGCTCTCCAAAATGGCGGCACCTGTGCCTTCTGGCCGCTGGCTGCGGCAGGCGATGCTTGACGCTGACCGCTGTCTGCGGTCTCCTTAACTGACGCGGCCTGCGTCTCCCTGTCGCTGACTGCGACTCCGTCCGTACCCAGTGTTCGGCGCTGTCTGCGCCCGTCTATGTCGCTGCCTGCGACTTCTCTACTGGTACGGGAATTGCTCCTGGCAACTCTCTAGCTGGTCGTCAAGCCGTCCTCCAGCGCAAGTTGCCCTCACAGTCTCCCTAGGACTGCGAATAAAAGGAGTTGTCTTGCATCATATGGAGTTGCCTTGTTAACGACTACCCCACACGCGTAGGTCCGAAGAGAGGGTGAACTTTAAGGGCGGCGTGCGCCTGGTGGCGCTCGTGGCAGTCGTTTTATTCTGTTAACAATTCAAATCAGCCTCATACATTTCAAACTAACTTAATCTTACCGCAGTGTGCCCTCCTACGATTCACAAGACAATGAGAAGCACAATTTATGGCGGCATCCATTAAACAGATATTAGTAGGCCCGCACTTCAAGGGCCAAGAACTCCATACGAGATCGGATAAATTAACAAATACTAGATTTCTCTTACAATACTTAGTCTACCTATCGATTACAATGTTCGACCGTCGACATGCAGTATTAGACTTATCGAAATGGAAAATGTATGATTTTCACTATCAATATATGAAGCCAAAGTTTTAGGAAAAGTTACTCTTAAATTATATGGATACTGATTCACTTATCTAAACAATAAAAACTGAAGATTTTTATTAAGATATTCGTAATGATCCTGAAGCAAAATTTGATACATCGGACTATTCAGATGAAAGAATTAATCTATATAACTTCAAAAAAATTAACAAAAAATGTTTAGGATTTTTTAAAGATGAGCTTAACGGTAAACTCATGACAGAATTTGTATGCCTGTGCTCAAAGGTTTATTCTTATAAAATAGATCAAGTTGAATCTTCACATATTAAAGCTGTGGAAAAAATACCATCTTCGTATTTTTCTATACGCAAAAGATTGTTCGACACCGAAGGGCTGGTCACACTGAAAGTGGCTTGACTTCTCTCTCTTTGACTTTGGCTTTAGAACGGACAAGTTGTGGTATAAAAGAAGCGTCTATTAAACAGAAAAACTTTGAACTAAAAACTAAAATCGCGTACTAAATTAATTAAGGAAACGGGAGAAGGCCTTTATTTCCAACAGGTTATGGGCCCAGTGTTTCGCTAAACTCTAATTAAAATAACAGTTAAATAAAATGCAAATTTCTGAGAATTTCTGAATTTCTGAGAACCCGTGTGTGTATGAGCACATTGAAAACAGGAGGAAGCACGTTTCAACAAGCGAAACATCCAGAACGGTAACAAAGTTATAAAAACACAAACGGTAAAAAGTATTTTAATAAAATAAAAGTTTGTATAAAATATTTTGTTCCTTTTCTTGCGAAAAAATTTTACAGCCAACCAAGTGCATACATGTTGAAGTTGCAAGTATGAGGAATGCATGTACTTATGTATGTGTATGTGAGGCCTCGTTTTTTTTTCTATTTCACCATATTGGCTAAGTGGATCTCACGTTTACTTATATGTATGTGTGTATGTGTACATGTAGGCACTTGGTACAGTATTTGCTTAACATTGATTCCTTTTTCTTCTCTCTTTTCTTCTTCTCGAATATACGATAGTTACATTGAAATTAGAGCAAGAATAAATATGAATAAGGAGAATAAGTTTAAGAATATTTCACCTATTCGTGGTGAAAAATATTCAGTGTGGAAATTTCGTGTGAAGTCTCTTTTAGCTGAAAATGATGTTTTATTTGTAATCGAAAAAGAAAACCCTCAAGAAATAGATGAGAAATGGACAAAGGCAGAAAGATCAGCAAAAAGCATTATAATAGAATTTCTAAGCGACTTCTTTCTTTCATTTGCCGATAATAATTCGACTGCAAAAGAGATTTTTGAAAAATTAGATTCGATCTATGAGCGAAAAAGTTTGGCAACGCAACTTTCTGTGCGTAAGCAATTATTGACATTCAAACTAAATGGCGACACACCTCTCATTATTCATTTCAATAAATTTGATGAATTAATCTGCGAATTAATGGCATCGGGAGCGAAAATTGAGGAGGTGGACAAAGTAGCTCACCTTCTTTTAACACTACCTTCGTTTTATGATGGGGTTGTGACCGCCATAGAAACCTTATCTACCGAACATGTTACCCTTTCTTTTGTAAAAAACCTCTTACTTGACCACGAAATTAAGATAAAGAATTTAAGTAAGGACACGTCTAATAAAGTTCTTCAAGCTACATCTCTAAGTAACAACAAACAAAAGGCATTGCATCTGAAAACCAAGTTTAAGGCAAAACCCTCTACGAACTTTAAGTCCAATTTGAAATGTCATCATTGTGGAAAGAAGGGTCACTTTAAGAAAGATTGCTTTATTTTCAAAAGGGGCTTAGAAAACAAAGATAAAGAAAAACATGCCCAAGTTCCAAATGTAGAAACAGGCAGATCATTTGCGTTTATGTTAAGGCAGGGCAGGAACTGTACAGGTGACGGTGATATATCCTTCATATTGGATTCGGGAGCTTCGGACCACATGATAAACAACATAACTCTGTTCTCAACCTATTCTACACTGGACACGCCAAATGAGATTGCAATTGCAAAGCAAGTTGCATACATATATGCTTCTGCAAAGGGGACAGTCCAACTCCGAAGCAATCTTAATACGAGCATTACACAGGAAAATGTCCTGTTCTGCAAAGACGTACCACAAAATGTACTGTCCGTTTTGAAGATGCAGGCTGCAGGCTTAACAGTTGAATTCAATTCAACGGGAGTAAGAATTTCCATGAACGGACAAGATATTTTTGAAGGTACGTGTAAAAGCAATGTATCCAATGACGGTTCCACATACACCGCAATTAAATGGAGTCTCTGAACGTATGATCAGATTCATAACTGAAAAGGCTAGAGCAATGATTAGTGGATCTAAATTAAATAAAAGTTTTTGGAGCGAAGCCGTTTTAACGGCAACATATTTAGTTAATAGAACTCCAAGTAGAGCGTTTCAGGATATGAAAACTCCATTTGAAATGTGGCACAACAGAAAACCTAAATTGAAATATTTAAAGATATTTGGTTCAACCGTATATGTGCATGATAAAATGCGGAAAAGAAAATTTTATGACAAATCATTCAAATGTATAGTGGTTGGCTACGAACAGAATGGCTATAAGGTGTGGGACATAAATTCAAAGAGGTTTTTGGTAGCTAGAGACGTAGTTGTTGATGAAATGAATATGGAGAATACTAGAACTGTGGCAAATGACTCAGAGTTTCAGAATGAAAGTATGGAACTGGTAGAAAGTATTCAGAATGATAGTATGAACAATCTACAATTGTCGACTGAAATGAATTCAGGAGCAGATGAGTCGAATATCCCGAATGAGAGTACGGATGGAAAATCGGATCTTTTTAAGTCAGATAAACAGCCTAGTGAGACAGCAACTTGTGAAAATGCCGATCCAATCATTGGTGAAGAATTGCCTAGTATGCAATTAAAAGTAGATGAAATTGAAGTCAGAAGAAGTGAAAGATTAAGACATGCCAAAAACGTCTTATCGGTTCTTAAACAATTGCTTAATGAATGCTCACGCCTTTTGTGATGATATCCCAAATAGCTACAATGATATTAAAAATAGAACAGACAGAATTAAGTGGAAAGAAGCCGTAAAAGAACAATTAGATTCGCATTTATATAATAAAACTTGGACTTTAGTTGATCAGCCTCTACATAAAAATATTGTTGATTGCAAGTGGGTGTTTTCTATAAAAACTAATGAGCATGGCAAGCAATTCAAATATAAGGCCAGATTGGTAGCTCGGGATTTACTCAAGAGTATCTTTTAGATAATGATGAGACTTTAGCTCCAGTTGCAAGAATATCTAGTTTTCGATTCATTTTATCCATGGCAAACCAATTTAATTTAAAAGTTCACCATATGGATGTTAAGACGGCATTCCTAAATGGTATTTTGAAAGAGGAAATCTTTATGAAGATTCCGGAGGGCTGACCATATGAGGATGGTAAAGTCTGTAAATTGAACAAGTCTATTTATGGGCTAAAACAAGCGGCACGATGTTGGTTCGAAACATTTGAAAATGTTTTAAAGAGTATCGGTTTTATTAATTCGGCAGTGGACAGATGTATCTATCTACTAGACCATGGGGATATCTTAAAAAATATCTATATGCTTTTATACGTAGATGATCTTGTAATTGCAACAAAGAGCATTGACACAATGAAAAATCTTAAAACATTCCTAATGAGTAAATTCAGGATGACAGATTTATGTGAAATCAGACACTTTATTGGAATAAAAGTAGAAAGAAAAGATGGTTATTTATATCTTAGTCAATCAGCATACATTAACAGTATTTAAAAAAAATTTAATATGGACGAATGTCATGCAGTCAGTACACCACTTCCAACCAAGCTAAATTATGAAGCTTTAAACTCATACGAAGAATGTAATGCGCCGTGCCGAAATCTGATTGGGTGTTTGATGTATCTAATGTTATGTACGCGTCCTGATCTAAGTACAGCAATAAGTATACTTAGTAGATATACAAACAAAAACAATTCAGAATTATGGCAAAGTTTAAAAAGAGTCTTGAGATATTTAAAGGGTACTGTGGATCTGAAATTAACTTTTATCAAAAATGAAAATTCTAGCGACACAATTATTGGGTATGTTGACTCTGACTGGGCAGGAAGTGAATCTGACAGAAAGAGTACAACAGGTTTTATATATAAAATGTTTGACTCTAATGTGATCTGCTGGAATAAGAGGAAGCAAAATTCAGTGGCTGCTTCTTCGACTGAAGGCTTTATTTGAAGCAGTAAGGGAAGCTTTATGGTTAAAATCGTTAGTCTCTAGTATAAAATTGGAATTAAATAAACCAATCAAAATATTAGAAGATATCCAAGGTTGCATAAGCATAGCTAATAATCCTACATGCCACAAACGATCCAAACACATTGATATAAAGTACCATTTCTCAAGAGAGCAAATTGAAAATAAATTAATTATCTTAGAGTATATTCCCACAGAACACCAGGTTGCTGATGTCCTCACGAAGCCGTTGCCCGCTGCAAGATTCTTGACACTAAGAAACGAGATGGGTCTTAAGAACTAAAACTCTATACTATACACTATAAGCCAAAAAAAAAAAAAAGGAAACTATTGAAAAGATAAACTGATAAGTTAATTTAACTAAAATTATGAATTTTAGTGTATTTATTAGCTAGAAGCTAAGAATTTTGAATTTTTTTGTTATTAACGAATGATTTTATTAAGGTTTTACTGGGTTTCCCTTAATCCTAGAACTATTTTGATTTGATCTAAACAAAACTATTTCTAGATGAATATGGATCATTATTATTGTTCCCAGAAAACACAACTGTCCAAATAAGAATATTATTGTAATACAAATTTAATTTTAAATTGTTCAACATATCTTTTGAGGAGGTGTGTGGAAAAAATACCATCTTCGTATTTTTCTATACGCAAAAGATTGTTCAACACCGAAGGGCTGGTCACACTGAAAGTGGCTTGTCTTCTCTCTCTTTGACTTTGGCTTTAGAACGGACAAGTTGTGGTATAAAAGAAGCGTCTATTAAACAGAAAAACTTTGAACTAAAAACTAAAATCGCGTACTAAATTAATTAAGGAAACGGAAGAAGGCCTTTATATTCAACAAAAGCAAATGGAGTGAGTTCACGAAATCTTACAATTGAAGACTATTAACTGGGGCCTCACTATATGGTGACAGAACAATATTTAGATCAAAAGCACATCAAATAACTACAGTTAATGTAAATAAAACAAGGAAGAACGCTATAGTCGAGTACCTCGACTATCAGATACCCATTACTCAAAGGGAAATGGAGATATGCAAGCAGCAAAGCGAGATTAAAAGGCGCCACCTACCGGCGGTAGACAGATTTAAGCGTTATGGGCGTTAGAGTGGGCGTGGCAAATTTATTTTTTGATCAATCGGTAGGTATTGACGACACCAATACATTTCAGTTAACATTTTTTATCTAGCATGCAAATTGTGGGCGTCACAGGTTTTCGCGGTTTGTGGGCGTCTAAGTGGGCGTGGCAAACTTTTTTTAGGTCTATCGATAGGTATTGATGAGAACATTTCAGTTAAAATTTTCTATCTAGCATCAAAACTGTAGGAGTTACAGTTTTGGGCGGTTTGTGGGCGTTAGAGTGGGCGTGGCAGTCTACTGAAACAAACTTGCGCTGCGTAAGAAGATCAGGAATCTGTACGCCAAATCTCAATAGCCTAGCTCTCATAGTTTCCGAGATCTCAGCGTTCATCCGGACAGACAGACGGACAGACGGACATGGCTAGATCGACTCGGCTAGTGATCCTGATCAAGAATATATATACTTTATGGGGTCGGAATCGCTTCCTTCTGCCTGTTACATACTTTCCGACGAATCTAGTATACCCTTTTACTCTACGAGTAACGGGTATAAAAATTCTTTGTGGCAAAGATAACAAAAGAAAACGTAATGTTAATGAAACACAATTTTTAGAGTTAAGTAATGAAGACCATGGTACGACATCAATAAGACATCAGAGATTAATTGAAAAAGATATTTTAGAAAATGTTTAATGGCTAGAATCAAATTCATTTTGCTTAGAGAGATGATACAAAATAATTATGTGAACGATGGAGAATCATTAGATAGCCTTAAATTTCAAAAGGAACATATTGAAAAAGAACTATTTTATAAATCAGTTGAATTGGAGATGTTTTATTATGATCGAGACTTTGAAAAATATAAATGAAAATGATTTTGAGTTTGTAAAAAGTATTTTAATTATATTTAATTTTAGTTTAAAATATTGTACAAAAATATTAATACTAAACTTAATATAAGATAAAAAAAAATATATAAATAAAAATTTATATACAAATAAAAATTAATTAATTAAATCATTCATTATACTACAAATTGTCTTCCTTGTTTATCCAGCTAGTCTTTGAAAACCCGAGCTACTTAACCAAAACTTTATTTCCTTTTCGCCTTACAACTTTTTCAACTAGGTATGTGTGGGGAAATCGTGTTTTTTTGAGTTGTTCTTTATAGAATCCGCCCTGAATCGGGCTACCATCTAAATCTTCAAGTAAGTATGTTTTTGGGGTATGTGTTCTTCACCTTTCTAATTTTAAAGATTTCTGTTGTATAGTTTGGTGTATACCCTTTCTCAAAGACATGTTTATATTTACTGATACGAACGTGGTCCCCCTTACGGAATTTACTTGCAACAAATATTTTCAGGTGATTATACGATGTTTGTAATATTTGTTTTTCATTGGAAGAATTGACTTTACTTGGACTCATTTTTATTGTTCTATGCTCTCTATTATTATATTTATTAATTAATTGCTTATACATATCTTTCCACTTATATTTTCCATTGAAACTAAACTCACGCCGCATTAATTCTTTAAGAGTTCTATTGAAACGTTCAACTATTGATGCTTTTAGAGTACTGAAGGTTGAATAATGATTTATCCTATAACTTTTCATTAATACCTTAAGTTTAGAATTAAAGAATTCAGTGCCATCATCAGTTTGCAGGTTTCTTGGTGTTCCATGACCCGATTTAAATATTCTCTCCATGGCTTGGGAAACATCCTTTGCATTTTTTGATTTTAATGCCTCACCCCAAGCATATTTCGAAAATGTGTCTATAACAGTCAACAAGTATCGGTACCCATCATTAGATTTTGAAAAGGCTCCCATTTCAACCAAATCTGCTTGCCACAGATCGTTTATACCCCTTGTAATCACTCGTCTTCGTTGAAAGTTTTTTCGAGATGGTCCGTGCAACTCATTTACGATTTCTCGCCTAATCATATTCTTCTAATAGGCTGAAAAGCGACACCTTCTAACTCAATTGTGGTTTTTTTCGGTAATGATATCGGTTTTGTTACATATTTAAATATATAGTCCTCAATGGTTTTAATCTTTTCTAGAATTTTGGCAAAAATTTGGTCAGCGCTGTCTGCCCTCTTATTATTCAATTCAATTTTATTTTCTAAGCCTGAAATTTTTGTGAGTCAACGATTAACATTTTGAGTTATCATTTTTCTTAAATCTTCTCCCAACTTTCCGGGGATCTCATCAGTATATTGCTTCGTTGCTAGATCATTGTTGTCTAGAGGCTTAGATGCGTTTTTGATACGTTTATTTTGAGCATTTAAGTTACCGTCCTCATCAAATTTTCTTATCGTTCCTTATCAACAGAAAAATGTCCAAACTTGTCGACAGACCATCATGTCTGTATATATATAAATGTAAAACATATTTGTCATTCCTATTTATACCCATTAATAATCTTCACGAAATTCCTCTAATATTGAAAAAATTTCGTTATTGTGGCTGGTGTTACCCGCTCCTTTTGATGCTACTAAAATTTCCAATCCTTCGACTAATTAATTTACATCATTCCAATATACATAGTTTGGATTTGATTTCTGAAGAGTCATGTAACCAAAACCTGTTTTTGAGCGAAGTGGAGTAGACGTTGAAGGACTGAAATCTTTGTCTATCAACTTCTTAATAATATGGCTATATTTGTATGCTCGTGTACCCTTGATTCTGTTATTAGGTTTAAATACTCTATTTATATTCGTTTCTAAAATAATTTTTTTATACATTTTCAAGTCTTGATCATCATAATTTTCAGGTTTACTAAGAAAAATGAGGGAGTACAGACCACAACTCATTCCACTAGAAATTGTTATTTTATTATCTTTAATTTTCAATTCTATATCTTCCAAAGTTAATGAATTGTTTGCGCTTTTTTAGATTATAGCCCTTATCCAACACATTTCCTCTGGTCAAATTACTGATATTAAAATCATAATTATAACTAGTGTTATTATCTTCTAGCTCTGCATCCATACTCATATCGGCCTCTCCTGTATATATTGGTAAAGGTGTTGTCCCTTCTTCTTCACTCTTTTCCGTCTCCTTTTTCTCATCTTCTATATCTTCCTCTATATTCGTTTGTGAAAAGAATTGATTATAGGAATCACTATCATCGAAAGTCCTTGGTGGAGTTATGTTTCGGTTAGACTGCAGATCTTTCTCATTAGTTGTAATGTAGAAATCGTCAAGCTCTCTCTCATCATCATCGTATTTTTTAATTTCCTTTATTTCACGCTTTACTTTTATACTATCTTTAACATTAGAAATCTTTTGTTTTTTATTTTCCTTAACAAGTTCATGTAAGGGTTCAGTAATAGGTTTAAAAGTTTCCTCCAATTGTAAATTTGTATGATTTTTGACTTGTTTGAGATCATTGAATTTTCGCTTCAAAGCAAACCTAGCTTTGGTTAACTGTGACAAAATATTCATTGTAGTATATTTTACAAACTTTATAAATGAAAGATTTAAAATTTCCGAAATTCATGTAGTCACTCCTCAGTTACTAAACGAATACGGTTTAGGGAACGCCAAAATCTGTAATATTTATATATCATTTTCGAATAAAAAAAAGATTCGATACATTTTCTTCATTATATTTAAAAAAGGGTATTTATTGATATAGTCTTAAAATCTCAATCTTTTTAAAGATTACTGACTTATTTCTAAATACAAACTTTCATTACTTGTATAAATATTAAATTTTCCATTGACGATATCATTTCATTGACGATATCATCTTGAAGAGAGGTGAACCTTTCCGGCATGTACAGAATGTGCTCCTCCAACTCGAGAGCAATAGATTCTCCAACCTTTGTTGTTTTGCGCTCCGCCTTGAGGATCGGGAATCTTACATTTTCAGGCATCCTTGTCTTTGATAGCAGTGTCTTTTTATTAAATTTATTGAACTCTTTAACTACAATGTTCATCTGGTTTTCCTGATTCATGATGGTTGTTCAGGTTTTTGGACTTGGTACAGTTGTTCCACGTTGTATTTAGCTATGTTTTGATGTTTACTACGTGTTTAGCAGTTGTTCAGTACTTGTTTCGTAGTTGCTTACTACTTGTTTTAGCTGGTTAATAGCTGTTATTAGATGGTTATTATCTGTTTAGTAGCTGTTAACTAGTTGTTTACTAGTTGTTATAAGCTGGTCACCAGCTGTTTTGAGCTGTTGTAGTTTTTTGTTAAGAATGATAAAAAATTCTTGTCTAGATAACATTTTATGTGAAGTAAAAACTTAGACTGTGAATTTGAACGCATGCAGGTCCACTTTTTATACTATACAGAGTTCACACATACACGTACCCATACATTGATTTTCAACCCCCCAAATGTACATTAACCATTTAAATATACCGGTTTTGACTTCACATCTTCTACCAAAGAAAGTAGAAAAGCGAGGCACAGGTGTCCACAGTTGTATGTATCAAAGTCTTGAACTCTATCGTAGTTGTATTGTATTCTATGTCCCAAGTATTTCACAACTTCTCTAGGTGGCTGAAGATTTCCAAAACTATCGAAATAATGTATATTATTTTTATTTTTATTATATGCAACCCAATGTGTACCACTTGATCGTGAATTATCTAGGTTTACTATACCACACTCCCTACTTTTTGGTGCATCTGGGAGTAGATCTCTCAAAATGTGGGATATATTTCTTAGCAAAATGTATAATGTCACCAAGACTGTTATCTGTCAATTAATATGGAGTCTGCCCTATGTCGTTCACTCAATGCCTTGTTTTGAGAATATGCAATATAGTGCTCTTTGCAAGCTTCATCCAAAGGGTTTATTCCTTGATCACCACGTTCCAACCGTTTCTGTAACTATGGGCTTCAAACGTATTAATGTATTAAATAGCTTATCGACAAGACCACCACCGTGTTTACAATTAAAAATACGACTGATGCGATTATAAAAACGTTTCCCCATTTTATTGATGTTTAATCATCAAAGATTTCTCATTGAATGAGGTACATTACGTTAAAAGATGCGTTTAATAAGTCAAAAACAAAAAATTTTAGTTAGAAATATTAACGATGAAAACAAGAAAAATCTACCGCCACGACATAGTGCTCTCTTACCGAACACAATAAGGGCTCTAATTGTTGGACCTTCGAACTGTGGTAAAACTAATATTATGTTAAGTGTAATAGAGAGTCCTAATGGATTAAAATTCGAAAATGTTTATATATTTTCAAAAAGTTTATATCAACCTAAACATGAGTACTTGGAGAAATTAATCAAACCGATTAAAGGAATGGCATTTCATACATTCTCCCATAATGTGGGTGTACTAGACCCCAGTGAAGCTAAAAACAATTCCATTATGATATTCGATGAAACATTTGTGAAAATTTGTCAAAAATGTTGGGAGGACAAGCACGGATTCCTATTAATTAGCAAGGATAACGAAATGGACAACGGAAGATACAGAAAAGGATTTAATCAATTTATTATGATTTAAGGAGTAATTTCAATATAAAGCTTGGTTAGATACTTACAATCCCACAGTTTATCAAAAGACTGCAATATGTTGATATGAGTGCGCTCTTATCGATTTTAATATGTATAATTCGACTCCAAATATTAATGAAAAAAAAACCTCTTCCACATCGGTGACAAGGTTATTACAACTCCAACTAGATCATATGAATTGAATGATATCACCGATTTATTTACAATAAACTAAAAGACTATACCCTTGAAAATACATTTTAAATTCAAAGTAATAATAATACACTTCAAGTTGAAATAACTACCATGCGAGAGTCAGTTTACTTTAATAAGGAAAGATCGGTTGGACAGCTGTTTGGTTTCCATCAAAAAGTACTAGAACCACAGCTAGAATCAAATTCATTTTGCTTAGAGAGATGATACAAAATAATTATGTGAACGATGGAGAATCATTAGATAGCCTTAAATTTCAAAAGGAACATTTTGAAAAAGAACTATTTTATAAATCAGTTGAATTGGAGATGTTTTATTATGATCGAGACTTTGAAAAATATAAATGAAAATGATTTTGAGTTTGTAAAAAGTATTTTAATTATATTTAATTTTAGTTTAAAATATTGTACAAAAATATTAATACTAAACTTAATATAAGATAAAAAAAATATATAAATAAAAATTTATATACAAATAAAAATTAATTAATTAAATCATTCATTATACTACAAATTGTCTTCCTTGTTTATCCAGCTAGTCTTTGAAAACCCGAGCTACTTAACCAAAACTTTATTTCCTTTTCGCCTTACAACTTTTTCAACTAGGTATGTGTGGGGAAATCGTGTTTTTTTGAGTTGTTCTTTATAGAATCCGCCCTGAATCGGGCTACCATCTAAATCTTCAAGTAAGTATGTTTTTGGGGTATGTGTTCTTCACCTTTCTAATTGTAAAGATTTCTGTTGTATAGTTTGGTGTATACCCTTTCTCAAAGACATGTTTATATTTACTGATACGAACGTGGTCCCCCTTACGGAATTTACTTGCAACAAATATTTTCAGGTGATTATACGATGTTTGTAATATTTGTTTTTCATTGGAAGAATTGACTTTACTTGGACTCATTTTTATTGTTCTATGCTCTCTATTATTATATTTATTAATTAAGCAATTAATTCCACTTATATTTTCCATTGAAACTAAACTCACGCCGCATTAATTCTTTAAGAGTTCTATTGAAACGTTCAACTATTGATGCTTTTAGAGTACTGAAGGTTGAATAATGATTTATCCTATAACTTTTCATTAATACCTTAAATTTAGAATTAAAGAATTCAGTGCCATCATCAGTTTGCAGGTTTCTTGGTGTTCCATGACCCGATTTAAATATTCTCTCCATGGCTTGGGAAACATCTTTTGCATTTTTTGATTTTAATGCCTCACCCCAAGCATATTTCGAAAATGTGTCTATAACAGTCAACAAGTATCGGTACCCATCATTAGATTTTGAAAAGGCTCCCATTTCAACCAAATCTGCTTGCCACAGATCGTTTATACCCCTTGTAATCACTCGTCTTCGTTGAAAGTTTTTTCGAGATGGTCCGTGCAACTCATTTACGATTTCTCGCCTAATCATATTCTTCTAATAGGCTGAAAAGCGACACCTTCTAACTCAATTGTGGTTTTTTTCGGTAATGATATCGGTTTTGTTACATATTTAAATATATAGTCCTCAATGGTTTTAATCTTTTCTAGAATTTTGGCAAAAATTTGGTCAGCGCTGTCTGCCCTCTTATTATTCAATTCAATTTTATTTTCTAAGCCTGAAATTTTTGTGAGTCAACGATTAACATTTTGAGTTATCATTTTTCTTAAATCTTCTCCCAACTTTCCGGGGATCTCATCAGTATATTGCTTCGTTGCTAGATCATTGTTGTCTAGAGGCTTAGATGCGTTTTTGATACGTTTATTTTGAGCATTTAAGTTACCGTCCTCATCAAATTTTCTTATCGTTCCTTATCAACAGAAAAATGTCCAAACTTGTCGACAGACATGATGTTTATAAATGTAAAACATATTTGTCCTTCCTATTTATACCCATTAATATATAATCCTTTCTTCACGAAATTCCTCTAATATTGAAAAAATTTCGTTATTGTGGCTGGTGTTACCCGCTCCTTTTGATGCTACTAAAATTTCCAATCCTTCGACTAATTAATTTACATCATTCCAATATACATAGTTTGGATTTGATTTCTGAAGAGTCATGTAACCAAAACCTGTTTTTGAGCGAAGTGGAGTAGACGTTGAAGGACTGAAATCTTTGTCTATCAACTTCTTAATAATATGGCTATATTTGTATGCTCGTGTACCCTTGATTCTGTTATTAGGTTTAAATACTCTATTTATATTCGTTTCTAAAATAATTTTTTTATACATTTTCAAGTCTTGATCATCATAATTTTCAGGTTTACTAAGAAAAATTAGGGAGTACAGACCACAACTCATTCCACTAGAAATTGTTATTTTATTATCCTTAATTTTCAATTCTATATCTTCCAAAGTTAATGAATTGTTTGCGCTTTTTTAGATTATAGCCCTTATCCAACACATTTCCTCTGGTCAAATTACTGATATTAAAATCATAATTATAACTAGTGTTATTATCTTCTAGCTCTGCATCCATACTCATATCGGCCTCTCCTGTATACATTGGTAAAGGTGTTGTCCCTTCTTCTTCACTCTTTTCCGTCTCCTTTTTCTCATCTTCTATATCTTCCTCTATATTCGTTTGTGAAAAGAATTGATTATAGGAATCACTATCATCGAAAGTCCTTGGTGGAGTTATGTTTCGGTTAGACTGCAGATCTTTCTCATTAGTTGTAATGTAGAAATCGTCAAGCTCTCTCTCATCATCATCGTATTTTTATACCCGTTACTCGTAGAGTAAAAGGGTATACTAGACTCGTCGGAAAGTATGTAACAGGCAGAAGGAAGCGTTTCCGACCCCATAAAGTATATATATTCTTGATCAGGATCACTAGCCGAGTCGATCTAGCCATGTCCGTCTGTCCGTCTGTCCGTCTGTCCGTCTGTCCGTCTGACCGTCTGTCCGTCTGTCCGTCTGTCTGTCCGTCCGGATGAACGTTGAGATCTCGGAAACTATGAGAGCTAGGCTATTGAGATTTGGCGTACAGATTCCTGAGCTTCTTACGCAGCGCAAGTTTGTTTCAGTAGACTGCCACGCCCACTCTAACGCCCACAAACCGCCCAAAACTGTAACTCCTACAGTTTTGATGCTAGATAGAAAATTTTAACTGAAATTTATTGTTCTCATCAAAACCTATCGATTGACCTAAAAAAAAGTTAGCCACGCCCACTTAAACGCCCACAAACCGCGAAAACCTGTGACGCCCACAATTTGCATGCTAGATAAAAAATTTTAACTGAAATGTATTGGTGTCGTCAATACCTATCTATTGATCCAAAAATAATTCTGCCACGCCCACTCTAACGCCCATAACGCTTAAATCTGTCTACCGCCGGTAGGTGGCGCATTTTAATTTCGCTTTGCTGCTTGCATATCTCCATTTCCCTTTGAGTCGAGGTACTCGACTATAGCGTTCTTCCTTGTTTAATTTCCTTTATTTCACGCTTTACTTTTATACTATCTTTAACATTAGAAATCTTTTGTTTTTTATTTTCCTTAACAAGTTCATGTAAGGGTTCAGTAATAGGTTTAAAAGTTTCCTCCAATTGTAAATTTGTATGATTTTTGACTTGTTTGAGATCATTGAATTTTCGCTTCAAAGCAAACCTAGCTTTGGTTAACTGTGACAAAATATTCATTGTAGTATATTTTACAAACTTTATAAATGAAAGATTTAAAATTTCCGAAATTCATGTAGTCACTCCTCAGTTACTAAATAAATACGGTTTAGGGAACGCCAAAATCTGTAATATTTATATATCATTTTCGAATAAAAAAAAGATTCGATACATTTTCTTCATTATATTTAAAAAGGTGTATTTATTGATATAGTCTTAAAATCTCAATCTTTTTAAAGATTACTGACTTATTTCTAAATACAAACTTTCATTACTTGTATAAATATTAAATTTTCCATTAACCATTTCATTGACGATATCATCTTGAAGAGAGGTGAACCTTTCCGGCATGTACAGAATGTGCTCCTCCAACTCGATAGCAATAGATTCTCCAACCTTTGTTGTTTTGCGCTCCGCCTTGAGGATCGGGAATCTTACATTTTCAGGCATCCTTGTCTTCGATAGCAGTGTCTTTTTATTAAATTTATTGAACTCTTTAACTACAATGTTCATCTGGTTTTCCTGATTCATGATGGTTGTTCAGGTTTTTGGACTTGGTACAGTTGTTCCACGTTGTATTTAGCTATGTTTTGATGTTTACTACGTGTTTAGCAGTTGTTCAGTACTTGTTTCGTAGTTGCTTACTACTTGTTTTAGCTGGTTAATAGCTGTTATTAGATGGTTATTATCTGTTTAGTAGCTGTTAACTAGTTGTTTACTAGTTGTTATAAGCTGGTCACCAGCTGTTTTGAGCTGTTGTAGTTTCTTGTTAAGAATGATAAAAAATTCTTGTCTAGATAACATTTTATGTGAAGTAAAAACTTAGACTGTGAATTTGAACGCGTGCAGGTCCACTTTTTGTACTATACAGAGTTCACACATACACGTACCCATACATTGATTTTCAACCCCCCAAATGTACATTAACCATTTAAATATACCGGTTTTGACTTCACATCTTCTACCAAAGAAAGTAGAAAAGCGAGGCACAGGTGTCCACAGTTGTATGTATCAAAGTCTTGAACTCTATCGTAGTTGTATTGTATTCTATGTCCCAAGTATTTCACAACTTCTCTAGGTGGCTGAAGATTTCCAAAACTATCGAAATAATGTATATTATTTTTATTTTTATTATATGCAACCCAATGTGTACCACTTGATCGTGAATTATCTAGGTTTACTATACCACACTCCCTACTTTTTGGTGCATCTGGGAGTAGATCTCTCATAAACACCCCTCTAAAATGTGGGATATATTTCTTAGCAAAATGTATAATGTCACCAAGACTGCTATCTGTCAATTAATATGGAGTCTGCCCTATGTCGTTCACTCAATGCCTTGTTTTGAGAATATGCAATATAGTGCTCTTTGCAAGCTTCATCCAAAGGGTTTATTTCTTGATCACCACGTTCCAACCGTTTCTGTAACTATGGGCTTCAAACGTATTAATGTATTAAATAGCTTATCGACAAGACCACCACCGTGTTTACAATTAAAAATACGATTGATGCGATTATAAAAACGTCTCCCCATTTTATTGATGTTTAATCATCAAAGATTTCTCATTGAATGAGGTACATTACGTTAAAAGATGCGTTTAATAAGTCAAAAACAAAAAATTTTAGTTAGAAATATTAACGATGAAAACAAGAAAAATCTACCGCCACGACATAGTGCTCTCTTACCGAACACAACAAGGGCTCTAATTGTTGGGCCTTCGAACTGTGGTAAAACTAATATTATGTTAAGTGTAAAAGAGAGTCCTAATGGACTAAAATTCGAAAATGTTTATATATTTTCAAAAAGTTTATATCAACCTAAACATGAGTACTTGGAGAAATTAATCAAACCGATTAAAGGAATGGCATTTCATACATTCTCCCATAATGTGGGTGTACTAGACCCCAGTGAAGCTAAAAACAATTCCATTATGATATTCGATGAAACATTTGTGAAAATTTGTCAAAAATGTTGGGAGGACAAGCACGGATTCCTATTAATTAGCAAGGATAACGAAATGGACAACGGAAGATACAGAAAAGGATTTGATCAATTTATTATGATTTAAGGAGTAATTTCAATATAAAGCTTGGTTAGATACTTACAATCCCACAGTTTATCAAAAGACTGCAATATGTCGATATGAGTGCGCTCTTATCGATTTTAATATGTATAATTCGACTCCAAATATTAATGAAACAAGGAAGAACGCTATAGTCGAGTACCTCGACTATCAGATACCCGTTACTCAGCTAAATAGAGATATTCAAGTAGCAAAGCGAGATTAAAATGCGCCACCTACCGGCGGTATACAGATTTAAGCGTTATGGGCGTTAGAGTGGACGTGGCAAATTTATTTTCGACCAATCGGTAGGTATTGACGAGACCAATACATAAAAATTGTGGGCGTCAGGTTTTCGCGGTTTGTGGGCGTGGCATATTCGCGTAACAAACTTGCGCTGCGTATAAGGCTACGGAATCTAAATCTGAAATCCAAATTCTCTATCTTTGATAGTTTCCGAGATATCCACATTTATATTTACGATGTTTTGAAGTTTGTGGGCTGTTTATGGGCGTTAGGGTGGGCGTGGGAAACTTTTTTTTGGGTCAATCGATAGGTATTGATGAGAACATTACATTTTAGTTAAAATTTTTATTCTAGCATCAAAACAGTAGGAGCCACAGTTTTGGGCGGTTTGTGGGCGTTAGAGTGGGCGTGGCAGTCTACTGAAACAAACTTGCGCTGCGTAAGAAGCTCAGGAATCTGCACGCCAAATCTCAATAGCCTAGCTCCCATAGTTTCCGAGATCTCAGCGTTCATCCGGACAGACAGACAGACGGACATGGCTAGATCGACTCGGCTAGTGATCCTGATCAAGAATATATATACTTTACGGGTTCGGAAGCGCTTCCTTCTGCCTGTTACATACTTTCCGACGAATCTAGTATACCCTTTTACTCTACGAGTAGCGGGTATAATAACAATACAAGGGAGAACGCTATAGTCGAGTACCTCGACTATCAGATACCCGTTACTCAGCTAAATGGAGATATGCAAGCAGCAAAGCGAGATTAAAATGCTCCACCTACCGCCGGTATACAGATTTAAGCGTTATGGGCGTTAGAGTGGGCGTGGCAAATTTTTTTTTGGATCAATCGATAGGTATTGACGAGACCAATACATTTCAGTTAAAAATTTTTATCTAGCATGAAAATTGTGGGCGTCACAGGGTTTTGCGGTTTGTGGGCGTTAAAGTGGGCGTGGCAAACTTTTTTTGGGTCAATCGATAGGTATTGATGAGAACATTACATTTCAGTTAAAATTTTCTATCTAGCATGAAAACTGTAGGAGCCACAGTTTTGGGCGGTTTGTGGGCGTTAGAGTGGGCGTGGCAGTCTACTGAAACAAACTTGCGCTGCGTAGGAAGCTCAGGAATCTGCACGACAAATCTCAATAGCCTAGCTCCCATAGTTTCCGAGATCTCAGCGTTCATCCGGACAGACGGACAGACGGACAGACGGACATGGCTAGATCGACTCGGCTAGTGATCCTGATCAAGAATATATATACTTTATGGGGTCGGAAACGCTTCCTTCTGCCTGTTACATACTTTCCGACGAATCTAGTATACCCTTTTACTCTACGAGTAACGGGTATAAAAATAACCTCTTCCACATCAGTGACAAGGTTATTACAATTCCAACTAGATCATATGAATTGAATGATATCACCAATTTATTTACAATAAACTTAAAGACTATACCCTTGAAAATACATTTTAAATTCAAAGTAATAATAATACACTTCAAGTTGAAATAACTACCATGCGAGAGTCAGTTTACTTTAATAAGGAAAGATCGGTTGGACAGCTGTTTGGTTTCCATCAAAAAGTACTAGAACCACATCCTACAAAAACCTATCGATCAGATCAGACCGTGAACATATTTTGAGTTCAGAGTTGTGCTCTAAACAATCCATACATTATTTTGACATTTTTTAAAAGTAGCTCCAAAACAATAAAATAATTGTTATACATCATTTTAAAGTTGAGACTAGATGTGTAAAGACCTACAAGAAAATAAAATTAACAAAATGAAATTTCGTGAGGAAATTGACCAACTTTTTGGTGCTTGACTACTTTTTGGTGCTTCTGGGAGTAGATCTCTCATAAACACCCCTCTAAAATGTGGGATATATTTCTTAGCAAAATGTATAATGTCGATATTTGATAGCGGTCTATTGGGTAGCAGAGAAATTTATCGCTTCTTAATTCCTTTCCCCTTACTATAGGGCTTAAGAAAGAAACCATAACCCTTTCTATAGGGCTTGAGATATAATCCTTCTCCTACAGCAACACTTTCAATTTTCCTATTGTGACGTTTTTTCTCCTCCATATCTTCCTTAGCCATTCTCGCATTGTTAATTGTTTTTGCACTTGCTGCACTACCACTTGCTAAACTACCAAGAGCGCTGAGGGCTGTCAGGATCGGCACGATTGGTAGAAAACCTCCAATTTTGGGTACATGAATTACACGAGGTACTTTAACATTTTTCTTAGAACCCATTGACTGATGAATTGATTTACGTGCAACTTTAATTGCACTCATAATGTCTAATGGTTTTTGTTTTTTTAGTGTCTTAGTAGCAATATCTTTTTCCTTCCTTTCTTTTCCGTTATATTCAATCCCATACCAAATTTTTTCTTGGCTTTCATTATATTTGTAACAAAGAATGCTGCTGCTCTTTCACCAAGACTGCTATCTGTCAATTAACATGGAGTCTGCCTTATGTCGTTCACTCAATGCCTTGTTTTGAGAATATGCAATATAGTGCTCTTTGCAAGCTTCATCCAATGGGTTTATTCCTTGATCACCACGTTCCAACCGTTTCTGTAACTATGTACCCGGTCCACAAAAATTATATCCCGGAATATGGGCTTCAAACGTATTAATGTATTAAATAGCTTATCGACAAGACCACCACCGTGTTTACAATTAAAAATACGACTGATGCGATTATAAAAACGTTTCCCCATTTTATTGATGTTTAATCATCAAAGATTTCTCATTGAATGAGGTACATTACGTTAAAAGATGCGTTTAATAAGTCAAAAACAAAAAATTTTAGTTAGAAATATTAACGATGAAAACAAGAAAAATCTACCGCCACGACATAGTGCTCTCTTACCGAACACAATAAGGGCTCTAATTGTTGGGCCTTCGAATTGTGGTAAAACTAATATTATGTTAAGTCTAATAGAGAGTCCTTATGGATTAAAATTCGAAAATGTTTATATACTTTCAAAAAGTTTATATCAACCTAAACATGAGTACTTGGAGAAATTAATCAAACCGATTAAAGGAATGGGATTTCATACATTCTCCCATAATGTGGGTGTACTAGACCCCAGTGAAGCTAAAAACAATTCCATTGGGATATTCGATGACGTAGCTTGTGAAAAACAAGATAACATAAGATCTTATTTTTGTATGGGTCGACATAAAAATATCGACTCTTTTTATTTATGTCAAACGTATAGTCATATACCTAAACATCTGATTCGTGACAATGCCAACTTTATTATAATGTTTAAGCAAGATGATTTAAATATGCGGCATATATATCGGGACCATATTAACACTGATATGAATTATGAAACATTTGTGAAAATTTGTCAAAAATGTTGGGAGGACAAGCACGGATTCCTATTAACTAGCAAGGATAACGGAAGATACAGAAAAGGATTTGATCAATTTATTATGATTTAAGGAGTAATTTCAATATAAAGCTTGCTTGCTCTTAACAATGCATACATTATTTTGACATTTTTTAAAAGTAGCTTCAAAACAATAAAATAATTTTTATACATTATTTTAAAGTTGGGACTAGATGTGTAAAGATGTGTAAGAAACCTAAATTAACCAAATTAAGTTTCATGAGGAAATTGACCATTTTATTGAACAATTTAAAGGAGAGATAATTGGTCAGCATTTTCAATATCTTCTGAACACAAAATCTATGTTCATGAATCGATGTGGACATGATCTCAAAACTACGAATTATGGTGAACACTTTACATTTTGTAATCAAGAAATGACGTCGGAAATGTGCGCCTGCTTCTTCTATGCAAATCGCCGGAATCAAAGCAGAAAATTAATTTCTATATATAACAAAAATGTTCGCAATACCAAAATAAATGAATAAATGTATTATTATGCTACAAAATTAACTTCTGACTTTTTATTTCGATTTAAAATTACAGGTACGGAGAATGGAAAATATTTCCTTGACTGAGATATGTCGGCTACTTGCGAGTTGTTGCGCGGTCGCGATTTCAACCCCTATTATGGGAACGTATTACAGCTAGCAGTCAGCCATGAGGTCGTTGGGGTGAGGCCCATGATCTTGTCAATGAGCGTGCGCCTTCTGGGTTGTGCAAGTTATCCAGCTCATGATCCCAGCCTCTTTACCCAATTTATGAACAAACTCTTCATATACAATTCTTAGCTGTATTAGAGAGAATTAGCAGAGAATTAGATCATCCGATTTCCCGACTCTCTTGAGTCCAACCCTTGTCCAACTCTTAATGAGTTCCCCAATTCTCTTAAACCGAGGTTTGATTATCAGATAAGCGGCCCTTGGCCAGGCAGTCCGTTTTTGCATCCGAGAAGATCGGTTGTATAATAAGTTAATTGTGAACCGCCAAGAATAAAAGTCGATACTAAGGAAATGTTGTGAAGTTTAAACTTAGTGAATAAAAAATAAAAATAAATTTTTTTAAAAAATTCACAAGTGAAGTTAGTAATTGGCGCCCAACGTGGGGCCACGCCTAATTTGTTCTAAATAAAGCTTTAAAGTAAATAACCAACGGTTTTAAAGTGAAAAGGAACTTGAGTGGTCTAATAAAAACCCAACCGACAAAAAAGTTTGTGTTAAAAATAAAAGGAGGAAATTAATAAATGAAGTAATCCCCTTTTACTTACAAAAATCTGCTAATTAGTAATCGACATAATAAACCTTCGGTTTAACAAAAAAACTAAAACGGTCTCAAAAAATAAAACCAAAAAATTTACAAAGTTAAACAAAAAATTTAAAAACTGTAAAAGTGAAAGCTAATACAAAAAATGTAAAAACTGTGAAAGTGAAAGCTGATACAAAAAAACAACTGAGAAACAAAATTCAAAAACAATTATAAATTCAAATACCAAATCCAACAAGAAGGAAGAGCTGAGGGCAATCCCTCGCTAAACAGCGACGACCAGAAATCAAATTGAAGGAAGAGCTGAGGGCAATCCCTCGCTAAAAATTGACGACCACAAAAATAAATTGAAGGAAGAGCTGAGGGCCATCCCTCGCTAAAATCAACCAAGAAGGGCGACCCCAGCAGGATCATCAAAGGAAAACGGACGATATCACACTAAATCCAGAAGAAAAGAAAACAATTAGTAAGCGTATACTATTTATTTTTTATATTCTATTTAAGTACTATAAGCAGAAAAATTTAAACAAAATCAAACAAGGTGGAAGACCTTATTAACGATTTTGAAAGAATTCTCACCATGCCCCTACCACAACCTGCAATGGTTTCTAGCAGCCAAGCTAATAACCAAGTGAGCGAATGATTTGCACATATTGTAAATAATGAATTGAATCCCTTAAGGAATGAGATCGTGAGTTTAAAAGCACAACTAAATCAAAATATAAAGAAGGTTGAAGATTTTCAAGTAGAAGTCATTGACCCAAATATTAAATGTGAAACTTCCTTTGAAATTATCAATTCAGTCAGGGAATTTAAAGGAGAAGAAGACAAATATGTGAGTTGGAGGGAATCAGCAGAAATAGCCATGGCACAATATGCTAGAGGTAGCGAAAGGTTCTTTTTTTTTCATTATCAATCTTGAGGAACCAAATAACTGGCACAGCAAACGATGCCCTAACACACAATGGAACGGTACTAAGTTTTGACGCCATAATGGCAAGGTTGGACTTTGTTTTTAGTGACAAACGTCCAATCCATATAATTGAGCAAGACTTAGGAGTACGAAGTCAAGGGAAACTGTCCATAATGGAATATTATGGGTTAGTTAATAAAAAACTAACTCTTCTAATAAATAAAACCATTATGACTTACGGCAGAAATAAGTCTTTAACTGCTGAAATGAACGAAAAACACAAAAAGACAGCTCTAAGAGTATTCATAACTGGCCTCAACGGCCATATCTCAGACGTCATATTTTCTATGAATCCGCCAGACTTACCGAACGCTATGGTAATAGTACAAGAACTAGAAAGCAATCATTTGAGGGCCCAATTCCCTAACAATTTTACATCATCACAGCGCAGGAGTTATGAGTCAAATTTATTCGGGTACCAAAACTCAAATAATAGATCCAAGCAAAGTAACCATAATAATCATAATAGTAATCAAAGGAATACTAACAACTTGAGGTTTAATCAACCCGATAGCCAGAATAGAAACAATTATAATCAAAATAAAAATCTTAATTGGAATCAGGGTAGACAGTATAATCCACAATATAAATAATCAGAATAATGGAATCAAAATAAAAAGCTCGTTGCATCAAAGATGAACTTAACTTAGTTGATTATTCTGAAGTTATAATTAGACCAGCTCAGAAGTATAACATGACTATACATTCCATTACCAACCAACGACCGTAGGATATATTATACAATAAAATCGGACATGATACTGTTCCACAGTTATTAAAACAGGCACAAGAGAAAATGTTAAGTTCTCACAACAAATGTAGAAAGGAAAAGGACTATCTCGTAGGGGAAGTCATTTATGAGAAAAAACACGGGGAAAGGAATAAGCTTAACTCTAGATATATAAAACAAGTAGTTAAGGAGAATTTACTTAATAAGGTTATCATAAACAAAAGAAATCGTACGATTCATAAAGATAACATCAAATCTTAAACACAGTTTGTCTTAAATTACAGAAAATGAATTCAATAATATTTGTATTATTGATAGTAGCGGCCACCAATTCCGAAATAATGGATTACACGAACCATGATTTTTCCCTCAACAAGGATACAAAAGACATTCTTATTTATGATTCATACGCTGACCTATTTCATATAACTAATTTAAGTTTATATAAAGACATAATCAAACTCGAATCAGCACACATAAACAAAAATAATAATTTACAGTGGGAAATTTCCTATGATCTAGATATTATTAAAATGCTCCTCTCACAAATTTTACCAAGTAGGCCAAAAAGATGAATTAATGAAATAGGCACCCTTTGGAAATGGATAGCAGGGACTCCCGATCACGATGATTTGATAACGGTGCAAAATAAAATTGATGATTTAATCCAAAATAATAACAATCAATTTGTTATTAACTCTAAATTATTTAAAGAAATAAAAACCCTATCTGAGAATCTCCAAACAGTTATTTCAAATCAAGTATTTCCATTCAGAAAACACCGTCTTCGCTTGCTCACTTACGATCTGATGAATTTAATGGATACAATTACATTAGCAAAAATATATGTCTTCAACACTAAAATTTTGAGCGCTGAAGAAATCCAATAAATATATAGACACGAACAGAAACCTGTAGTAATTACTGACATATTAGATATATCAAAATTTAAAATAACCATACACCAAGAATTATTTGTAATATATGTTGGGTTTTTATTATTTTTAAAGAATATAAGTTTAAGTATTTATTTAAATGATATGATAAATATGGTATGTCACAATGTGAGTATAATTAAGACCGTCGTCGCGTCGTTTTGCTTTTCACATAAGCACGTCTTCTTTGGATCAGATCTCGTCAAATACTGCCTCTACTTGTCGTTATCGTCTTATCGTCGTTGTTCTCGTCCTTTACTTCTTTTGGGTCGTCTTCTTCTGGAATGTGTGTTACTGCTCGTCGTTCTCGTTGTCTAGATCGACGAATGTTTCGTCGTTGTCATCGTGGGTGGGCCATGGCTTGAGATATTCGGCACAGGCTGAAGAAATTTTTGGACCGCCTGAGTTGCCGACTTTCTGGACATCGTAGGCGTTGTTGTGCTTGACTTTCGTGATTTGGTAAGGACCCAAAAACTTCGGCTTTAATTTGAGACCTCCGCCAAATTGTGTGCGGCGAAATGTCCTCGTTCGTGTGCTCTGGCTATGATCTGTCTTTCCATGTCTCTGGGAACAACAAGAAGTTCTGCGTCGTTGACAATCTTGTATAAGATTCCGGACTTAAGAAAATAGTCGTCGTAGGGTGAGTCAGAGTCTTCGATAATTTTGCAGATAACCTTCAAGTGTTCGTCCTTTTCTTGAGCTTGTTTAAAGCCAAGGGCTAGGGAGTCGTCAACGATGGTCATTATTGGGTATCTGGAGAGAGCGTCAACGTGCTTCATACGTGTACCTGAAGGGTGTTCGACTTTATAGTCGTACTCTTGAAGCAATAATACCCAACGTGCCACTCTAGTGCACAGACTTTGCTTGTCCAGCGTCTTGGTGAACGCATTGCAATCGGTGACAATCTTGAATGGGATGCCAAGGAGATAAACTCTGAACTTGGTTATAGCTTCGATGATCGCTAGCACCTCTAATTCGTAGCTGGAATATTTACGCTGCGCATCCGTTGTTTTCCTACTCATAAAGTAGACTGGGTGAAATTGGCCGTCGTCAGCTGATTTCTGCAAAAGCACGGCGCCAAACCCGTCTATGGAGGCGTCAGTGTGTACCTCGGTTTCGTACTTCGGGTTGTAAATAGCTAAAGCAGCTGTGGAAGTCAGGTATTTCTTTTGGGATTCAATAGCGTTCTCTTCATCAGGGCCAATAATAAATTCGATCTTTTGAGGAGTCGGAGAAATGGTTTTGTTTTCGATAATGTGACCTAAGAACTGGATACGGGTCTGCAGAAAATGGCATTTCTTTAGGTTAAGCTCGAGACCATATTCGCAGCAAGTTGATATAACTTCGGTGAGATTCGACACCGCCTCTTTTTCGTCCTTCGCTGGGATAATTATGTCGTCTACATAAGGGAGAGCGATTCCTCTACGGGACAGAGTTCGGAAAATCGCATTTATGTGTCTCTGAAACACACCTGGTGAGTTTGACAAACCAAAAGGCACCTTTAGGAATTGGTATTGCCCACTCTGCGTCACGAATGAGGTGTACTTCCTGCTAGATTCGGTGACTGGCACATGGAAAAAGCCATTTCGCAAATCGATTGTGCTGAATACCAACGCTTTTTGCACGCGGTCGAGCTGGTCGTCAATCAGAAGCAACGGAAAATGATCTTTTACGATTACCTTGTTTATACGCCTGAAATCTACGCAGAGTCGTTGCGGTTCTTCGTTTTTCTTCGCAAGCACTACCGGGCTTGTGAATTCGGAGTCGGACTCCTCGATTATACCGTTATCCAACCATTGCTCGATCTGCTCGTCGATAACGTTCGTTTCAGCAAAAGCGAATCTGCGCGGACGCGAGAAAATTGGCGATTCGTCGTTTAGAAGGATTTTCATTTCAATGTTTGTCGACTTCGATTTAAGCGGCTTGTAATTCATTATTAGTTCACTCACTTCTTGCTTCGCGCACTCACCAGCTGATTCGTTTATATCAAGTTCATCGTTGTTAATAACCGTGTCAATTTTCAGCAAGTTAGATGGGATGTTCTCTTCGCAAAGGGTATTTAAATTTCGCACACGCAAACCACTTGGACCGAACGATATTTCTGCTTGCAAGCATAATTCCTCGCCGATGATCATACGAGTGTCCATACAATCGAGCGGAACTATGAAGAAGTTCAATTCGTAGGCACTGCCACTGTCCAATTGGCTTGATCTTATTGGCATTGCGATTTTTTCCAAATCCAATTAGGTATACACTGCACTCCTTCAGCTTCGGCAAAGCTAGCTCATCGTAAATGTCTTCGCGCAAAATATTATATTTACTGCCTGTGTCGAATAGAGCAACACAATTTTGGTTTTTGATTGAAACAACTTTGCTCGTCATGTTGTTGTGCCCTCTTAAAACACGCGCGTTTGACTTGCACTCTTCGACTGATTTGTCGCCTTGGGGGCAGATTTGGAGATGTGACCGAATTTGTTGCATTTAAAACACTTTCTGCCTTTCTCTTTGTTGTTGCAGCCACTAGACAGATGTCCCTTCTCGCCACAATTGTAGCAAACGATTTCTTTCTTGCCAGTCTTCGAACCACCGTGCACTGCTTGAGCTTTCTTTTCTTTAGCACTGTTTTCGCCAAAATGGGATTTTGCACTGATCGTTTGGTAGTCCTTCAATTTGTATTTGAATTCGGTCATGTTTGTAGCTCCATAAAGCATAGACTTGTTAATTGAGAGTTCATCAATACCGTCGATCACGTATTGGATGAGAGCGTCTTCTTCAACATTTCCCCGTGAGGCAATATCTTTCATACGGTAAAAATATTCCTGTACACTTTCGTTTGAGTGTGGTGTTCTCTCTCCAAGTTGCTTGTGAATTTGTTTGCTGCTCACTCTCGATCTGAACTCGCTCAACAAACACGATTTCAACACAAACAATTTCGCGACACCTTTGAGCGATTTTTTGGCAAAGATTAGCTTTTGCATATCGTTCCAACCCATAAGTACAGCTTGGTCTTCAAAATCACTTATCCAGACGTCGACTGGAATTTCGTCTGTGCCCTCGAATTGTTTTATAGATTCCTCTATATCGCGAAAACTTAAAGCGAAACGCTGCATTTCATTGTATTGAATTGGTACTGGTTGCGAATTATTCTTTTGGTCTCTTTCACTCTTTGGATTTGTTCCTGCGGAATTTACAACCATACTCTCGATCTCGTCGTCGCTTTGGTTCTCTTCGTCATCATCTCTGTCTTCATCAGATTCCTCTGGATCTTCCACTTCGTTGCCACCGAGAAGTTGGTCAAATCGAAGATTTTGAAAAATATGCAACTGCATGTTTTCGACGTCGTGGCTTATATTTAAAATTAGGCATTTTGAAATTAAATTTCTTTCAGTCAGTTTCGCCTGCACGTATACACTTTTGGCTTTATAAACTGCGTCATTTTCGTCGAATTGGAAACCAGAAAATTCGCGAAGTCGTTTGCGATTATTCCTGTCTCCCTCTTTTTCAAAGACAAATTTGTGCAAAGCACAAATGCTTCCCTTTGACGCATTTTTCAAATTGTTAGAAATTAAGTCGTTTAGACAAGCCATAATTGAAAAAATTAATGTTTCACGATGAGTTTTATGTCCACCCTTTCACCTCGTACAAAGTTTTCACTGATCACTTTCAACTTTCTCGGATAATTCCCGGACGAGCCCCCAAATGTGGGGTTTTTATTATTTTTAAAGTATATAAGTTTAAGTATTTATTTAAATGATATGATAAATATGGTATGTCTCAATGTGAGTATAATTAAGACCGTCGTCGCGTCGTTTTGCTTTTCACATAAGCACGTCTTCTTTGGATCAGATCTCGTCAAATACTGCCTCTACTTGTCGTTATCGTCTTATCGTCGTTGTTCTCGTCCTTTACTTCTTTTGGGTCGTCTTCTTCTGGAATGTGTGTTACTGCTGGTCGTTCTCGTTGTCTAGATCGGGATTGTTAGGGTGATACTCGTAACATCACTCCCACATTCGGCCATTCTGATCAAACATTCGCCTCGAATTTTTCGTCGTTGTCATCGTGGGTGGGCCATGGCTTGAGATATTCGGCACAGGTTGAAGAAATTTTTGGACCGCCTGAGTTGCCGACTTTCTGGACATCGTAGGCGTTGTTGTGCTTGACTTTCGTGATTTGGTAAGGACCCAAAAACTTCGGCTTTAATTTGAGACCTCCGCCAAATTGTGTGCGCTTTATGGCTACCATGTCGCCAACGTTGTAAAGCCTTGCTGGTTTGCTTAGCAGATTATACGTCTTTTTGTTTTCCGTTTGAAGCTTTAAAATTTGTGATTTTGCTTTTAGCCTTAGATCGTTTCGATAGTCCTGAAACAGCGCTATGGTTTCGTTGTTGATTAGCTCACGGAGCTGTTGGTCATCTTTGTTTCTCATTTTGACACCGATTAGAAGCTCGAAAGGTGTGGCGTTGATACTTCTCGAGAAAGTAGAGTTGATGGCTTGTTGAACTCGATCAACGTGTCTGTACCATTTAGTAGGATCATCCACACTGAGTTTTGACAAAACTGGGATTATTATGGCATTGAGTCGCTCCACTTGTCCGTTAACCCGTGGCAGGCCTGTCGTAGACTTGACTACCTTTATATTTTCATCGTCGCAATACTGTAGAAAATCTTGGGCTAAGAAAGCTGAACCTCGATCCGAAATGATACAAGCTGGGTAACCAAACACATTACTTTGTCCTCGTAGCTTTGTAATGACTTCGGTTGCGGTCGTTGACTTTGTAGGATAAAGCCAGCAGAACTTCGTAAAAGAATCGATGACGGCGAGTATGTGTTTGTAATTCTTGTAATTCTTGTAGAATCTAGTGGACCTAAGAAGTCGATGTGGTAGGTGTGCAATGGAAAGTCTTTTTTGTGCAATGGATGCAGCCAGCCCTCCTGCTTGCCACGCTTGCGGTTGCTTAAAATGAACGGAATACAGCAGTCGATGAATTTCTTGATTTTTTCGTCAATGTTTTGGATGAAATATTCATTGTAAATCAATTCCTTCGTCTTTTTGACGGCGAAATGTCCTCGTTCGTGTGCTCTGGCTATGATCTGTCATTCCATGTCTCTGGGAACAACAAGAAGTTCTGCGTCGTTGACAATCTTGTATAAGATTCCGGACTTAAGAAAATAGTCGTCGTAGGGTGAGTCAGAGTCTTCGATAATTTTGCAGATAGCCTTCAAGTGTTCGTCCTTTTCTTGAGCTTGTTTAAAGCCAAGGGCTAGGGAGTCGTCAACGATGGTCATTATTGGGTATCTGGAGAGAGCGTCAACGTGCTTCATACGTGTACCTGAAGGGTGTTCGACTTTATAGTCGTACTCTTGAAGCAATAATACCCAACGTGCAACTCTAGTGCACAGACTTTGCTTGTCCAGCGTCTTGGTGAATGCATTGCAATCGGTGACAATCTTGAATGGGATGCCAAGGAGATAAACTCTGAACTTGGTTATAGCTTCGATGATCGCTAGCACCTCTAATTCGTAGCTGGAATATTTACGCTGCGCATCCGTTGTTTTCCTACTCATAAAGTAGACTGGGTGAAATTGGCCGTCGTCAGCTGATTTCTGCAAAAGCACGGCGCCAAACCCGTCTATGGAGGCGTCAGTGTGTACCTCGGTTTCGTACTTCGGGTTGTAAATAGCTAAAGCAGCTGTGGAAGTCAGGTATTTCTTTAGGGATTCAATAGCGTTCTCTTCATCAGGGCCAATAATAAATTCGATCTTTTGAGGAGTCGGAGAAATGGTTTTGTTTTCGATAATGTGACCTAAGAACTGGATACGGGTCTGCAGAAAATGGCATTTCTTTAGGTTAAGCTCGAGACCATATTCGCAGCAAGTTGATATAACTTCGGTGAGATTCGACACCGCCTCTTTTTCGTCCTTCGCTGGGATAATTATGTCGTCTACATAAGGGAGAGCGATTCCTCTACGGGACAGAGTTCGGAAAATCGCATTTATGTGTCTCTGAAACACACCTGGTGAGTTTGACAAACCAAAAGGCACCTTTAGGAATTGGTATTGCCCACTCTGCGTCACGAATGAGGTGTACTTCCTGCTAGATTCGGTGACTGGCACATGGAAAAAGCCATTTCGCAAATCGATTGTGCTGAATACCAACGCTTTTTGCAGGCGGTCGAGCTGGTCGTCAATCAGAAGCAACGGAAAATGATCTTTTACGATTACCTTGTTTATACGCCTGAAATCTACGCAGAGTCGTTGCGGTTCTTCGTTTTTCTTCGCAAGCACTACCGGGCTTGTGAATTCGGAGTCGGACTCCTCGATTATACCGTTATCCAACCATTGCTCGATCTGCTCGTCGATAACGTTCGTTTCAGCAAAAGCGAATCTGCGCGGACGCGAGAAAATTGGCGATTCGTCGTTTAGAAGGATTTTCATTTCAATGTTTGTCGACTTCGATTTAAGCGGCTTGTAATTCATTATTAGTTCACTCACTTCTTGCTTCGCGCACTCACCAGCTGATTCGTTTATATCAAGTTCATCGTTGTTAATAACCGTGTCAATTTTCAGCAAGTTAGATGGGATGTTCTCTTCGCAAAGGGTATTTAAATTTCGCACACGCAAACCACTTGGACCGAACGATATTTCTGCTTGCAAGCATAATTCCTCGCCGATGATCATACGAGTGTCCATACAATCGAGCGGAACTATGAAGAAGTTCAATTCGTAGGCACTGCCACTGTCCAATTGGCTTGATCTTATTGGCATTGCGATTTTTTCCAAATCCAATTAGGTATACACTGCACTCCTTCAGCTTCGGCAAAGCTAGCTCATCGTAAATGTCTTCGCGCAAAATATTATATTTACTGCCTGTGTCGAATAGAGCAACACAATTTTGGTTTTTGATTGAAACAACTTTGCTCGTCATGTTGTTGTGCCCTCTTAAAACACGCGCGTTTGACTTGCACTCTTCGACTGATTTGTCGCCTTGGGGGCAGATTTGGAGATGTGACCGAATTTGTTGCATTTAAAACACTTTCTGCCTTTCTCTTTGTTGTTGCAGCCACTAGACAGATGTCCCTTCTCGCCACAATTGTAGCAAACGATTTCTTTCTTGCCAGTCTTCGAACCACCGTGCACTGCTTGAGCTTTCTTTTCTTTAGCACTGTTTTCGCCAAAATGGGATTTTGCACTGATCGTTTGGTAGTCCTTCAATTTGTATTTGAATTCGGTCATGTTTGTAGCTCCATAAAGCATAGACTTGTTAATTGAGAGTTCATCAATACCGTCGATCACGTATTGGATGAGAGCGTCTTCTTCAACATTTCCCCGTGAGGCAATATCTTTCATACGGTAAAAATATTCCTGTACACTTTCGTTTGAGTGTGGTGTTCTCTCTCCAAGTTGCTTGTGAATTTGTTTGCTGCTCACTCTCGATCTGAACTCGCTCAACAAACACGATTTCAACACAAACAATTTCGCGACACCTTTGAGCGATTTTTTGGCAAAGATTAGCTTTTGCATATCGTTCCAACCCATAAGTACAGCTTGGTCTTCAAAATCACTTATCCAGACGTCGACTGGAATTTCGTCTGTGCCCTCGAATTGTTTTATAGATTCCTCTATATCGCGAAAACTTAAAGCGAAACGCTGCATTTCATTGTATTGAATTGGTACTGGTTGCGAATTATTCTTTTGGTCTCTTTCACTCTTTGGATTTGTTCCTGCGGAATTTACAACCATACTCTCGATCTCGTCGTCGCTTTGGTTCTCTTCGTCATCATCTCTGTCTTCATCAGATTCCTCTGGATCTTCCACTTCGTTGCCACCGAGAAGTTGGTCAAATCGAAGATTTTGAAAAATATGCAACTGCATGTTTTCGACGTCGTGGCTTATATTTAAAATTAGGCATTTTGAAATTAAATTTCTTTCAGTCAGTTTCGCCTGCACGTATACACTTTTGGCTTTATAAACTGCGTCATTTTCGTCGAATTGGAAACCAGAAAATTCGCGAAGTCGTTTGCGATTATTCCTGTCTCCCTCTTTTTCAAAGACAAATTTGTGCAAAGCACAAATGCTTCCCTTTGACGCATTTTTCAAATTGTTAGAAATTAAGTCGTTTAGACAAGCCATAATTGAAAAAATTAATGTTTCACGATGAGTTTTATGTCCACCCTTTCACCTCGTACAAAGTTTTCACTGATCACTTTCAACTTTCTCGGATAATTCCCGGACGAGCCCCCAAATGTGGGGTTTTTATTATTTTTAAAGTATATAAGTTTAAGTATTTATTTAAATGATATGATAAATATGGTATGTCACAATGTGAGTATAATTAAGACCGTCGTCGCGTCGTTTTGCTTTTCACATAAGCACGTCTTCTTTGGATCAGATCTCGTCAAATACTGCCTCTACTTGTCGTTATCGTCTTATCGTCGTTGTTCTCGTCCTTTACTTATTTTGGGTCGTCTTCTTCTGGAATGTGTGTTACTGCTCGTCGTTCTCGTTGTCTAGATCGGGATTGTTAGGGTGATACTCGTAACATCACTCCCACATATATATAAAATACCTCATCATAATGAACCGTTGCGAAGTGTATAACGCAAGATCCATCTCACACAATGATGGAAAACTAATAATTGATAATCATGTCGCCAAATGTAACAATAGGTACTAAGTAATTTCTAATTTTAAGACAGAAATATTTAATAATTATGGCACTTTAAGCCCAGAAAGTACTTGTTTCACTAGGCTACTAAATGGAGAAAAATCCCTTTGTAATAAAATCTGGGAATATAATAAAAAAATTTATGTAATCCAAGAAGGAGCCATTTTTATAAATGGTTATAATACTGTTAATGATACTCATTTAAATGGGTCATTATACCCGTTACTCGTAGAGTAAAAGGGTATACTAGATTCGTCGGAAAGTATGTAACAGGCAGAAGGAAGCGTTTCCGACCCCATAAAGTACATATATTCTTGATCAGGATCACTAGCCGAGTTGATCTAGCCATGTCCGTCTGTCCGTCTGTCTGTCCGGATGAACGCTGAGATCTCGGAAACTATGAGAGCTAGGCTATTGAGATTTGGCGTACAGATTCCTGATCTTCTTACGCAGCGCAAGTTTGTTTCAGTAGACTGCCACGCCCACTCTAACGCCCACAAACCGCCCAAAACTGTAACTCCTACAGTTTTGATGCTAGATAGAAAATTTTAACTGAAATGTATTGTTCTCATCAATACTTATCGATTGACCTAAAAAAAATTTGCCACGCCCACTTAAACGCCCACAAACCGCGAAAACCTGTGACGCCCACAATTTTCATGCTAGATAAAAAATTTTAACTGGAATGTATTGGTGTCGTCAATACCTATCGATTGATCCAAAAATAAATTTGCCACGCGCACTCTAACGCCCATAACGCTTAAATCTGTCTACCGCCGGTAGGTGGCGCATTTTAATCTCGCTTTGCTGCTTGCATATCTCCATTTCCCTTTGAGTAACGGGTATCTGATAGTCGAGGTACTCGACTATAGCGTTCTTCCTTGTTTTTAATTACTTTTAATAGTACTACTACAATAAATAATATACCCTACTCTGGAGCATAAGATAATAGATTATATCACTGCTAAACAGTATAATGATTTTTTAGTATCCGAATATCTTATGTCAAATGATTCGAAACTTTCATTCGATAACATTAACATATTAAACCCATTTATTCAAATTAAACAAACTCAAATCCCAATAACATTTATACTGTTTCGCGGTTTCGCGGCTTGTGGGCGTTAAAGTGGGCGTGGCAAACTTTTTTTTGGGTCAATCGATAGGTATTGATGAGAACAATAAATTTCAGTTAAAATTTTCTATCTAGCATCAAAACTGTAGGAGCAACAGTTTTGGGCGGTTTGTGGGCGTTAGAGTGGGCGTGGCACTGTACTGAAACAAACTTGCGCTGCGCAGGAATCTCAGGAATCTGCGTGCCTAATCCCAGTATTGTAACTCTCATAGTTTCCGAGATCTCAGCGTTCATACGGACAGACGGACAGACGGACATGGCTAGATCGACTCGGCTAGTGATCCTGATCAAGAATATATATACTTTATGGGGTCGGAAACGCTTCCTTCTGCCTGTTACATACTTTCCGACGAATCTAGTATACCCTTTTACTCTACGAGTAACGGGTATAAAAATATCTAATGTTCAAACCACGGCAAATTCATATTGAAATAACCCCCGAAAATAATGTGTCCGAAAATGAAAATACCACTGAGGATCAAATTATAGTCGAATTGACAAATCATCTAAATTCAGTTTATCCGACATTTCAAATGAATCGGGACGATTCAATTTAGAAGGGGGAGAGTTATCCAGCTCATGATCCCAGCCTCTTTACCCAATTTATAAACAAACTCTTCATATACAATTCATAGCTGAGAACGCTTTCCAGCTCGAGCGCCCAGCCGCCTTACTCAAGTCGTAAACAATTTCCCATAAACAATTCTTAGCAGGGATCCCTTACTCAGCGTTCCCACAGAATCCCAATTAGCTCCCCCACTTCAATCGAAGTTCATTATTAAGATTCAATTGCGACGCAGTCCTCCTAACATAAACTAAGCTGGGTTTGGCAATTGAGCAGAGAATTAAATCATCCGATTTCCCGACTCTCTTGAGTCCAACCCTTGTCCAACTCTTAATGAGTTCCCCAATTCTCTTAAGCCGAGGTTTGATTATCAGATAAGCGGCTCTTGGCCAGGCAGTCCGTTTTTGCATCCGAGAAGATCGGTTGTATAAGAAGTTAATTGTGAACCGCCAAGAATAAATGTCGATACTAAGGAAATGTTGTGAAGTTTAAACTTAGTAAATAAAAAAAAAAAAAATTTTTTTTAATAATTTACAAGTAAAGTTATTAATTTGCATGTGTCCCTTTTATTGCGGTCAGGTAATTGACAGGTGCGCGTGTTCGGGTTACTCTTTTATTTGTTGATTGAGATAGGAATCTTTAAGGAAATTTTAAAGGTTTCCAAAAAGTCGCGACGGGAATTCGATAGTATCTATTATGATACTATAGAAGAGTTGGGCATCCTGAAATGGCACTTGGTGGATTTGCAGAACGAAAACAATATCGATTCCCATCTCTTTGATATTGAAAACTTGGAAAATCGAATCACCGAGCTGATGATAGAGACAACCAAGTTTCAACACCAAATTGATCTTCACGATGCGGAAATCGAAAATAATCCGCTGTCACGACTGCCACTGGAAGTTAAGGAGATGATTTTTCGTATAAGGGATTCAATATCAGACTTAGAATGTCTTAAATTTAATGGTGAGACAGACCAATGTGAGTTGGTCAGCGCTATGTCTCGCGAGGACGACCCTATCTTAATATTTAATCTTAAAAATAGATATGATGCAATATCATTTAATATTAATAATTGGGAAACTCTATTGATAAATCTAAAAAATTGTAAGATTTATTATGAATATTATTTGAATGCAATTAATGAATAATTTTCTGAAATAAATAATTTTGAAAAAAATACAAATAAGAATTATTTATTATTCATGGTATACTATCACAAAAACATTATTATCTCTGTTGGCTTAATAATTTTTAATAATTTAATTCTAAGAATAAAATGAACTCCAAAACCAGTTTTTGAAATTTTTTAATATTGATTGGAAGAAAAGAGACGGAAATATATTGTGCATTACAGATACCTTGAGAGTCAGTTCTATGAGGTTGTAAGCCAGTGTCTGAATGGTATGGAGTTGGCAGCCATTTGTTAAAAATTGGTATTCACCAGCGGGAATCTGTGAAATCAATAAATTAGAAAATTAAACTGCAAATACTAAACTCTTCACCAGGGATTGTATATGGTAAATTTAATTGTAGGTAAGTCTTCTCTTTTTAGTCTGATATCTTTTACTATATTCTGCTAGTTACATGGTATGAGTTAATATCTGGGATTTCGGGTGCTCAATAATCTTATAAAATGATAAAAGTTTAACAACCTACTGTTAGGAAAAGATCGGAGATATAACGAAAATAAAGTAGAGGATGCCATTAAGAAGGGAGGTCAGAACCAGTTTACAAATTGTGTACATTGATTAGAAAGGAAAAGAGAAAATCAAAAGAAATGTACAGTTTAGGTCGCTGGGGCAGCCATTGGAAAAGTCAAATCTGTTACAGTGGTGGGTGTGGCTAGGGGTTGAAGCATGCAATACTATTCTAAACCTGTTTACATGATGGATAAAAGGATATTAGTTAGAGAAGGATGTAAACATCTTAAATATGAATTACAAGTACCCATCTATGACAAACCATCATTATTAAATATGAGGAACATATATTTCACCGGTGGGGAATTAGAGGGATCCAAAAGATCAATTTTATGGGAGAAGACTAATACTGTTTTTGGTAAATTAAATAGTCAGATGAAAACTTATTACTCAATTAGTTACAGACTATCAAACAACTAGATTTATCAAGCATTTTGATGGAAAAATCAAAGTATTGAATTAATACACATTTTTTTATTATCCAATTAGAAGAAATTTTCGTTTTTGGTCAAGGGATAATATTCCATGAATTTTTCCATTATCTTGACCTTTGCGCCTGCATCAAGGTATTTTAGCAATCCTTTGTAACAACTATTTGTGTTGTTGGTAACATTTATAAATTGTTCGCAAACAAAAAAAACTTTCCTAATTATATTTTTAACTACCTCTTTTATGAAGGGATAATATTCCATGAATTTTTGTCCAATACCTTGATCTTTGCGCCTCCGTCGAGGCATTTAAGCAAATCCTTTGTAACATAACTATTTGTGTTGTTGGTAACAGTTATAAATGGTTCGCAAATAAAAAATACTTTCCTAATTATATTTTTATGATCAGTTTTATGACCTTTGCGCCTGACTCGAGGCATTTTAGCAATCCTTTACACCACCACCACCACCTATGTTTATTGTAGGTAATCAACTTGACTCTTGGGTTATGGTACGGTTAGCAATGGGTGATAAGATGAAAGGACATGAAAAATGGAAATGTTTTATTTTAACAATGTACTAGTTAAAGTGTATGATATTACTATATATTCTTAATATCTGTCATTATGAATCAAAATTGTTTATCAAAACAGCTTTTAGTCAACTTGTGAACAATTTATTTCTTAATTAGTTTTACAATCACAGGATACATCTTCCCCCAACATAGTCGGACATGTTCGTCTAAGATTTATATATCAATCTTGAGATATTTTGGCTTTGCATTCTTTCTCACGTACATAGCAAACACATTTAGGGTATTCAATTGCGTTGCAAAAGTGTAAACTTTGTAAGTTTGCCAGACGAGAATTGTGAACGCCCTCTATTTTAAAATATCGTTGCAGGAAATTGACGTACAAAATAACGTCAACTTTTAAATTTTTGTGAAAAGAAGGCTATGATATTTTCTGTCATTAAAACCCAACTTTTCAGTATATTTTTAGTATTTTAGATAAAATTCCTACCCATTATTAACCCCCTATTTCTACACAAGTACAACAGATTTGTATACATAGGCTGGGGTGTTGTAGGCCTTGAAAACTATTTTGTATGGAAATTGTTGTTGGAACTGCTTACACTTTTACACTTTTCAAACGATTGCAACGCAATTGAATACCCTAATTGAAAATCAGAGTGTAAGTTTTTACTTCACATCGAAAGCCGTCTAGTGATCAAGAATTTTTGATCATTCTTAACAAAAGACTATATAAGCTCGTAGACGTTAATAACAACTAGTATCCGGCTAATAATAATTAAAAAACATCAAGAAAACAGATACTAAACATATATAAACCAGATACTAAACAGCTAGTAAACAACTTGTATACATCTAGTAAACAACTTGTACACATCTACTAAACATATAGAAACCAAATACTAAGCAGCTAGTAAACAACTTGTTTACATCTACTAAACATATAGAAACCAGATACTAAACAACTTGTATACATCTACTAAACATATAGTAACCAGCTAATAAAAACTAGTAAGCAACTAACAGACACCTACCAAGCAGATTGTAACCATCTAATAATAGCTCATAACAGTTAACAACAGCTAGTAATCAAAGTCCAAACAGCTCAACCGTCGTCATGAATCACGAAAACCAAATGAGTATTGTAATTAAAGAGTTTATTAGACTTATTCAGAATCTTAGACAATGATGCCTTACTCATATAAATAGTATACAAATAGAATAGAATTAGAAAACTAGAACTAGAAAAATAGTTGACAACAAAAACTGATATTACCAGGTCCCAACACCTCTATCATAAACTTGAATCAGAAATTAAATGGAAAGAAATGATGCTTCCGAAATATGTTATAATATTATTATGGGTTAGAACAAATAAACGCTTTAAAAATAATCCAACATCTGAGCAAGATTACATTGTGAGAACTATTTTACATCTATCTATGGGAACTAAGCGAAAATCTGCGTTTGGAACGAAGATTAATAACCGACATGTTTCTTACAGAGGGATGGAGTAAAAAAATTAATTATATACAAATATACATAAAATATAATTAATTATGCATTTAATGAAATATGTTTACAATAATAAATTATATACAAAAATATTGAATGATCCTACAAATGTTGTATCTGACTGTAATTAAAACTCCAGGTACAAATGAAGGGGAAGTATTTTATTCAATGTCCTTGGGTCTTGGGCATGTGACTTTGATGACGGGCAGGTAATTTATTCAATGCCCTTGGGTCTTGGGCAGGTGACTTTGATGACGGGCAGGTAATGATAGTACACTGCAAGTGTGTTTGGCTAACACATCTTAGAAACTTTAACTTGTGTACTTTGATAGTTCTTAATAAGAGACTATAGCAACTCATAATACTTGTTAATGTTTAGTTACCATCTTAAGTTAAGTACTTTACAGATACTATACAGATAGTAACCATCCAAAACCAAGTACTGTACAGGTACTATACAAAAAGTAACCATCCAAAAACAACACTAAAATGAAAGTAACCATCAAAATACTTTTAAATAACAACTAAATACAACGAGTCCAACGTGTCAAGTCTATGTCGGTATGACTACTACCCTATAAAATTGTATATCTCTGGATAATCTTCAAAGTCAATACCTATTAAATTCTGGATGGAGCAGGGTAGACGAAATTTCTACGTGATCCCCACTTAAAATTTTTCTGTTGTTAAATTGTAAACACGAACTAGTGTTGATGCTAACTAAGAATCTTGGTGAATCTTGAACAAACCAGAAATGAACAAATTTTTAAACTGCAAATTACGAATAAAATTTGGAAAATTCCCCATGTAACTCTGAGCGATTTTTCAAAAATTAAGATGTACGATATTATTAAAAGTTGTGTAAACCTACCAATCGCATTCCAGAGTTTGGATTTATATGTTAACCCCAAATTGGGGTATGGGAGTCAACACAGCTGAAATGTGAAATTGTCGGCTAACAGCGAAAAACCAAGATTTGCCATAATTGGATTTACACTAAATGGAGAACTTATCACAAATAACTTATCAAACTTGAGAGTTCACTTGAATTCTGATTCATATCCATAATAATCTGAATGTTGATTTTAGTAAGAATTAGTATGCTCACCTATATGAAATGTTTACAAGATTTCAATCTAGTTACTATAATCGTGAGTCAGAACCATTTTTGATCCCAAATGAATTTAAATTGAAGGCCCCTATTATTGTGGTTGATCTTTCATATCAAAACGAATCAGTGAAAACTGGTCCTAGTGATGTGAGAGTTTCAATAGAACTGAAGACACCAAGTCATGAAAATACTCAAGCTTACTGTCTCCTCATACATGACCGTTTAGTTGAATATAACCCATTAAACGGACTAGTACAACGAGTTGTTTAACATTAGAAAAATGTTGAAAGATACTGTTTCGATTGATGTTCAAAGTTTCTTTGATAATAATAATAATTTTATTCTAAAAGAAATGGGAATTGTATTCGAAAAATATCCAAACTTGAACAATAGTTTTTTAATAGAACCACCATATGATTTTACTTTGCTAAATACAAAACCTCGAAAGACTGCAATTTGGTTAACCAATACACATCACAAAATTTTTTAAAACGATGGAAAGAATAGTTTTCCATAAACTCGAAAGTATCTAAGGACAATTACAAGCGGAAAACAAATTATTTGTAAAGGTGTGGAAAAGAAACGATTTCTACAGAAGTTTTTTGGGAGTCGTCAGCTCATTAATATCGAGGAAATGGGCTGTCCGTCATTAAACATTTAAAGGAAACCGGTTTCCCTATTGTGAAACACACCTTAAGGGCGGGGTTTGTGCTCTAAACAATGCATACATTATTTTGACATTTTTTAAAAGTAGCTCCAAAACAATAAAATAATTGTTATACATCATTTTAAAGTTGAGACTAGATAAGGAAATTGACCAATTTATTGAACAATTTAAAGGAGAGATAATTGGTCAGCATTTTCAATACCTTCTAAACACAAAAACTATGTTCATGAATCGAGGTGGACTTGATATCAAAACTACCGTTTCTTCTATGCAAATCGCCGGAATCAAAGCAGAAAATTAATTTCTATATATAACAAATATGTTCGCAATACCAAAATAAATGAATAAATGTATTATAATTCTACTGTACGCCGGGGGGCAGCGGGGTACCGTGCTGGCGCTGGTGGAATGGCGTGGGAGGCGACGGCGCGAAAACGGGCGGCGTCGGCGGGCTGGTTCGCTGGGCTTCGGTGGCTTGCTGCTGGTGCGGTTTGCTGCTGGTGCTGATGAAGCTGTAGGGGAGAAACCACTCGAACGCGTATTTGCCCCTTAGTCGGAAATAAATGTGCACAAAAAGTGAACTGGGTAAAAGTAGGCGGGGGTACGACCGCGGTTTATTCAACTGAACTTCAGAAATCGAACTAACTTAGTCTAAGCTCCGCTCTGCGCTCCAAAGCGCAGCGGAGACTTCATGGCGGGAGCTAGGAACAGCGCAGGAGAGCGGGAGCGCGAGAGAGCGGGAGAGCGGGAGAGCGGTAGAGCGGTCCAGCTGGTGAAGCTGGATAGCGGGGCCAGTCCAGATTCGCCGGACAGTGGGCCTGAACATTCCGCCCCCCTTGCAATCGCTAGCGTTGCAAAAAAATAACGGAGACGGAACTTCGGCCAGCCGCCTACGCCTCAAGCCTGCGTACAGGCGCCGGAGACGATCCACCCGAACACCGTCTTCTGGGCTACCGGCAGTCCCTCGTCAACCATGTGGAAGCCCGGCTTTATCACCTTCGGGTAGACGTCCGCGCCCAGGATCAATGAAATCGTGGCTGGCCAGTGGAAAACCTCATCCGCGAGCGGTAGCTCCTTAAATTTTTGGACGACGCTCTCACTGAGCGCACGGATGGGAGTGCGGATGCGCACGTTCGGCTCGATCTTGAGGACCACCTCCAGCTTGATGGCCTCGTCGACCTTCGAACGAATCGTCGCCGTGCATATGCTCTCGTCGCCCACGTTCGTTGTCGGCAAACGCAACGCGGCGGCCAGGGATGCATCAATGGAGCTTGTCGGGGTGCACGGATCGATGAGTGCGGCGGTGTCGTATTTCTTTTCTCCGGTCTCGACGATCACCACAGCAGTCGGGAGGACATTAACGCTATGACGCTGGAGAAGTGCGGCGAGCGACGGAGCTGGTGTCGAGGATGCTGAGCGCGGTGGAGGAGAAGGCGTTTGGCGAGTTGGCGGATTTTGCCGGCGCGAACGCTGCGGAGAAGCGGGCTGTTGCTTGGAGCGGGACTTTTGCTTGGAGCCGGACTTTTTCCGGGAACCAAGGTCATGCATGTGCGGCAGCGTGTGATGATCCCGGTTGCACGTTCTGCACCGGTCACCGCTACGACAGCTCCCAGTGGAGTGCTCGTGTGCGAGACAGTTCGCGCAGTACTTGTTAATAAGCACTGCCCGCAGCCGCTTCTCTGCGCTCAGCTTTAGGAACCTCTGACACTTCCGAAGAGGATGGATTCCGCGGCAGTCTCGGCATCGGTAGGACTGAGTACCTCGAGTACGTCTGCTATCCAGAGCCTGAGCGCTACGTGGACGGGGAGCCATTTTCCTGTTTAGAGTGTGGATAAGGAAAAAACAAACAGGGCTGATTAACACTGACGTGGATAATGGCTACGGACTAGGGTGTGTAAGAAACGCGGCTCGTTACGAGGTAGTTTTGGGCGGCTCTCTTGGAAGAAGAACCACCTTGGTCACTGGACGTTTAACAATGCCGCGTGTCGTACGAATGTCGACTACGCGGACATTACCATCGGCTCCCGGAAAAACGGAGTCTATTCTTCCGAGTCGCCACTCATTTGAGGGCAAATTGTCATCCTTAATGACGACCAGATCGCCAACACGCAGATTTTCTGTAGGGACTTGCCACTTGTTGCGCTTGTGGAGCTCCTTAAGGTACTCATCCTTCTATCGAGTGCGGAATTGTTGATGGAGAGACTTTAAGTGCTGCCACCGGTTCAGAATGGACTTGGATTCGCCCTTTACTTCATGTTCCACTATGGATAGAAGAGGTCCACCAACAAGAAAGTGCCCTGGTGTCAACGCTAAGAGATCAGTTGGATCCTCGGACATGGGAGATAGCGGTCTGGAATTCAGACAAGCTTCGATTCTCGCTAGGAGGGTGGACAGTTCTTCAAAGGTGTACTTCCGCGTAGCGGTGGACTTGTAAAACAAGGTCTTGAAGCTCTTGACACCAGCTTCCCATAGGCCTCCCATATGGGGTGCCCCAGGAGGAATGAATTGCCAGGTGAGCTGCTGATGACTATAGGCATCGGCCTTAACGGCTTGCAGGAAGTCTCGGGAAAGCACGGTGGAGGCGCCGACGAAGGTCTTTCCATTGTCGGATTGGACTTGGCGAGGACACCCTCTTCTAGAGACGAAACGAGCGAAAGCGGCAAGAAACTTTTCAGTCGTTAAGTCGGATGTAGGCTCTAGATGGATGGCCTTTGTAGAAAAACAAACGAAAACCAACACATACCCTTTCGTAATGAGACAAGCTCTTCCGGTATAATTTTTTATGTCAAACGGGCCGGCGTAGTCCATCCCTGTGTACGTGAACGGGCGGGAAAAGGACACTCGCTCTTTCGGAAAACTTCCCATCATCTGGACTTGCAATTTTTTTTTTGCGGATAGCGCAGACCTTGCAGGAGTTAACCACTGCCTTCACCAAGTTCTTTATTCTCGGAACACAGTATCTGGACTGATTGAGACGCACCACTAACTGGTTGCCACCATGTAACGTAATGAGATGCGTGAATTTGACCAGAAGCCGCGAGAGTGCACATTCGTACGGCAGGATTATCGGATGTCGTTCATCATACCGCAAACTGTCGGAGGCCGTTACGCGGCCGCATGCCCTGATTACCCCTTTTTTATCTAGAAAGGGGTTCAGGGAGAGAATCGAACTCGCCGCGGGCACAGGACGCTTCTGACTCAAGCAGCGGTATTCTTCAGAAAAATACCTGCGCTGAGTGCAAATCGTCATGAGTTCTTCCGCGGCGGCAACGTCCTGGGCCTCTAGACGGACCCCGGAAGGCGGTGATTGTCTTCGACATCGTTGGACAAATCGATGGACATACGCGAGGACCCGCAAAGCTCTATCTAAATTGGAAAAGCGATCTAGGAAATCTTCTGACGGCATAGACGCCACATGGACTTTAACAGCACTCTTTTCGATCTCAGTCACCGGCAGGTCGGTTCCCTGGCTGGGCCAATGATCGCGTGGACGTTGCAGCCAAGTGGGTCCATGCCACCAAAGCGGGCTATCCACCAGCTCTTGAAGGGGAACTCCTCGACTAGCCAAATCAGCTGGATTATGTTCGGATTGAACATGCGACCAATTGGCCGCCTCAGTGGACTCGGTGATCTTCGTCACCCTGTTGGCAACGAACGTAGTCCAATGGCACGCTGGTTTTGCTAACCATGCTAGCACAATCGTGGAATCGGTCCAACAATGGAATTTTGAGGTCAGCCTCGGCATATTTGGAAGAATGGCTTCGGCCATCTCGGACAAAAGGAGGGCCCCACATAACTCCAGCCTGGGAAGGGACACCGTTTTGACTGGCGCTACACGCGTCTTGGCCGTGAGCAAGTGCACCATCGTCTTATGGCCCACTTCTACGCGCACATAGATCGCAGCACCGTATGCCTTTTGCGAGGCGTCACAGAATCCGTGATGCTCTACGAGGAACTCTGGACGGAAGGAAACCCATCTGGGTATTCTGACCTGGTCTAGGACCGAATAGCTCTGGAGAAAGCTGTTCCACCTTTGGCACAGCTCAATTGGAAGTTTATCGTCCCAGCCTAGATCCTGAAGCCAAATCTCTTGCATAAAGATTTTGGCACACACAACAAATGGAGCGAGCCAGCCTGCTGGATCAAATAGCTTGGCAATTTGGGAAAGGACTTGTCGTTTCGTGTGGGAGATTTCCGTTGCTAAATCTGGTGGGCGAAAAAGAACTCATCGGACGTCGCCTTCCATCGTACGCCGAGAGTTTTGGCTGTGCTCTCAGTGTCGATCTCGAGGAAGTCGGCTGTCAGAAGATGATCGCTTTGGATATGAGCTAATATTTCTTTGTTGTTGGAGGTCCATTTTCTCAGTGGAAACCCCGCGGAATCTAGAGCACTTTGTAGCTCGCGAACAATGGACTTAGCGTCCTCGGCGGAGTCAGCTCCCGAAAGGACATCGTCTACATACATATTATTTCGAATGACATTGCTCGCTCTTGGATGGCTGAGCTGCACGTCAGTTGCCAACTGTTGCAGGACTCGAATGGCCAGGAATGGCGCGCAATTGACTCCAAAAGTTACCGTCTGTAATTCGAAATCTCGAATGTGCCCCTCGCTGTTGCGGAATAAAATGCGTTGGAACGGGGAATGCTTCGGATCTACCCATATCTGCCGATACATTTTCTCGATATCGGCACTGTAGACGTATCGGAAATATCGCCACTTCAGGATCTGGATAGTTAGATCGGACTGTAAGACTGAGCCAGCATGAAGGATATCATTTAAGCTGACCCCATTCCCTGAAGGGCTGGAGGCATTGAAAACCACACGTAACTTAGTGGATGTACTTTCCGGCTTGAGCACGGCATGATGCGGAAGGTAATAACTGGCAGAATTATGGGTAGGACGGACCTCTTTCATGTGATTGAGGTCGAGATACTCTTGAATCACGGAGTCGTATTTGGCTTTCAGCTGACAGTCCCTCTTCAGGCGTTGCTCGGTTCTTAGGAACTGCGACAACGCGGAGGATCTGGAGTGACCGAGGGCGGATTTTACGTTCTGAGGATCACGAAACGGAAGACTTACGACATACCTGCCGTTATCGTCTCTCGTAGTCGTTCGGAGAAAATTTTCCTCACAAGCCAAATCGGAAGATTTTGTCACTTTTACTGGCAGATCCTCCACCTCCCAAAATTTGGTGAGAAGCCTATCCAGGGACGTGTCAACTGTGTGGGAGATTTGTGTGGAAAAAACGGAAATCTGATTTTCCCTTGGAGCAGGAACGGGTCCTGTTAGGATCCACCCGAAAATGGTTTCTTGCCCGGATTACCTGGTGAGGCAACTTAACTAGTTTGAACAGCCGCTCAGAAATGAAGGTTGCCTCTGATCCTGAATCTATCAAGGCACGAGCTTTAAAATTCGACCCCAAGTGACATATGTCAATTATGGCGGTGCCCAGCCAGACGGATCTATACCCCGTCGCGAAGTAATTTTGTACTGTAGAGTCCGTGGACCGGGAAGCGGTGGCAACTGGTGTACTTGGTCTTGGTCTGGGTCTTGGGGCGGGATTCGAAGGCGATTGGGAGGAGTTGCCTCTGTGTAGTAAGGTGTGATGGCGGCCGCGGCACGTAAAGCAACTATGAGTGCTCTCACAATCACGCAGCTGGTGCCCTCGTGCGAAGCAGTTTAGACACAGCTGCTTCCTCTTTATGTATGCCGAACGCTCGTCGACCGTCATCTGGAGGAACCGTGCACATGTGCGGACAGGATGGTTTTCCTTCTTACAAAGGTCACATCCTTTTGGCTTGGGTGCTACCCTTGTCTCGTAAGAATTTATTCTTCGAGGCGCTGCAGTGGGGGCGGATGTTTTTGGCAGAGATTGACTCGATCCCGACGGCCGTACGTCGTCTATGGCTTCTAAGGTCCGGTGACGCTCCGTAAGGAAGGCGTTCAGTTCTTGCCACGTCGGAATCTCTGCCTTGTTGTGCAGGGACTGTTCCCACAAGGATAGCGTGAGCTTAGGAAGTTTAGAGGAGCACATGTACACTAGGAGGCAATCCCAATTTTCTGTTTCAATTCCGGACATTTCTAAAGCCGTAAGGCAACCCTGGATGGTACGTTGAAGTTCACGGATAGCTGACCCAGATTCCTGATTAACGGACTGCACATTGAAAAGTATTTTAAGTTGGCTATTTACTAACAACCGCTTGTTTTCGAAACGCTCAGTTAAGTTAGCCCAAGCTGTGCATCGCCGCTTCTTTGGCATTTAGGTGAAACAATTTTTCGACTGGCGTCAGCCTTGGATTGTTTATGTAAATGGCCGTAAACAGATCCCTAAAGGTCGGCCACCGCAGATAATCTCCGGTGAAAACCTCGGTATCGCACGGAGGCAGCCGACATCCAGAGAGAATGTAAGACTGGGTAGGAACAGCTTGAACTTGGGGAGCCTGGGCTATCATATCCGCGATCTGAGCTCCACACCTCTCGTAAACGGAATAGCAGTAGCCGTATTTAGCCTTGAGAACTGGTAAACTATCAGCTGCACTGTCTCCGGCTTCTGCTATGCACCCGGTGCATTCATCGTATTCTGCCTTGATGTGGTCCCATAACGCGCGTATTTCTTCGCGGCGGATGTTCAGCATGGACAGAGTAGGAGGGATCGGCGAAGGAGTGTTTGCTCTGGATTCAAACTCACTCAGCCGATCTGAGACCTCAGTAAATTTGCTTAGAGCGATCTGGGAAGGTGTTAGTGCCATTTTGACGTTTGCACGGGTGACCCTTTTTCGGGGCGACGAGGTCTTGGCAGTTAGTTCGGGTGTGGGCGGATCTACGGATATGCCTGGGACTACGGCAGGTGGAATAGACAACTTGTTGTTATCACTTCCAGCGGACATTTAAAGGGAAATTACCTTTATTTGGGTCTGAATCTGTTCGCCTTTGTTTATGTCGGATAAATAGGAAACCTGGCCCACTTCTGGAACAGTGGAACGAGGTGTCGACAAAAAAGTAGTGGATCGGAGAAATAGAAATTGGAAGCAAGTACCGACCTGGTTACTTTGCGGAATTAATAATATAATACGGATTAGGAACAGTGAGTGATGAGTTCGAATATCACCCGTTGAGAAGTAATACTATAATATTTAACCCTTTTGGTCTATGTATTATGGTTGGGATCAAGTTTGGTATATTTTTGCTGGTATTTTTTGCGTTTGGATAAATTGAGGGGAAAAAATACCAACTATGTGTAATATAGTCCCCGGTGGAGTAATTGTAACCTTTTCGCCTTTATTTAAACTTCTGAATGAAGAAAAAATACCAACATTTGTTGGCCGGAGGGTGCGATCGGTTGATTATTTAATATTGGTGTATTGCTTTAATTTGATTTAATATTTCGAGGGAAAAATACTATAAATATACCAAAAAAAATGGTGGACGGAGGATGCTATGCATGCAGTGGAGTGCTGGTATTTTTCCCGTTTAAATAAAATAAATTTTACGGAGTAAATACCAAATACTAAAAAGTTTGACGGTAAATAAAACACAATGACCAAAAAATTTTCACGTCGGTTGGTGTAATTTTTGTATTTTATTATTTTTTACCGGATGGCCGACGGAAAACTTTAATTAGTCGGAACGGGATGGTTGAGTTAAAAATTATATGTGACTGTATGTAGATATGTGTATATATGTAGATATTTGTATGGATGTAGATATTTGTATGGATGTAGATATTTGTATGGATGTAGATATTTGTATGTATGTAGATATTTGTATGTATGTAATATATTTGTATGGATGTAGATATTTGTATGTATGTAGATATTTGTATGTATGTAATATATTTGTATGTATGTAATTTTCGCCGGTTTTAAATTTATTAAATAATTATTGCCGGCGGGGTATGTGTTGTTGTGGAAGTTTTCGATTTATTGTGTGTGGACTGTATTTGGAAAAACGAAAAAATATGTGCAAGTATTTTAGCGGCTGCGGATATACAGAGAGAAAAATCTTGAAAAGTTTTGGGGGCCTGAATTGGCAGAACACTAGAAATTTAATAATTCTCACTGTATGCTTGGCTTATACTTGCACAATATTTTTTCTAAACTTGGAATTTTTTCTCGATTTTGTATATGTGTATGTAAGTATGGATGAGCGGCCAAATGCAATTAAAAAAGGAGTCGGAAAAAATTGGCAATATGGCCGCACGTAGCAAAAGGAAAATCGAAGAAAAAAATTTCGAAGTAATTTTTAATTGCCGTTGTCGGATTTAATCGGACTAGGATTTTGGACAAATCGTACAGAAAGTCAAACGAATTATATTTTCGAGTGGCTGACTGCAGACCGGCAATTAATAAGACGAAAAGCTTTACTTATCTTATCCGGCTCGAAGGACCAAAATGTACGCCGGGGGGCAGCGGGGTACCGTGCTGGCGCTGGTGGAATGGCGTGGGAGGCGACGGCGGGAAAACGGGCGGCGTCGGCGGGCTGGTTCGCTGGGCTTCGGTGGCTTGCTGCTGGTGCGGTTTGCTGCTGGTGCTGATGAAGCTGTAGGGGAGAAACCACTCGAACGCGTATTTGCCCCTTAGTCGGAAATAAATGTGCACAAAAAGTTAACTGGTTAAAAGTAGGCGGGGGTACGACCGCGGTTTTTTCAACTGAACTTCAGAAATCGAACTGACTTAGTCTAAGCTCCGCTCTGCGCTCCAAAGCGCAGCGGAGACTTCATGGCGGGAGCTAGGAACAGCGCAGGAGAGCGGGAGCGCGAGAGAGCGGGAGAGCGGGAGAGCGGTAGAGCGGTGCAGCTGGTGCAGCTGGATAGCGGGGCCAGTCCAGATTCGCCGGACAGTGGGCCTGAACATTCCGCCCCCCTTGCAATCGCTAGCGTTGCAAAAAAATAACGGAGACGGAACTTCGGCCAGCCGCCTACGCCTCAAGCCTGCGTACAGGCGCCGGAGACGATCCACCCGAACACCGTCTTCTGGGCTACCGGCAGTCCCTCGTCGACCATGTGGAAGCCCGGCTTTATCACCTTCGGGTAGACGTCCGCGCCCAGGATCAATGAAATCGTGGCTGGCCGGTGGAAAACCTCATCCGCGAGCGGTAGCTCCTTAAATTTTTGGACGACGCTCTCACTGAGCGCACGGATGGGAGTGCGGATGCGCACGTTCGGCTCCATCTTGAGGACCACCTCCAGCTTGATGGCCTCGTCGACCTTCGAACGAATCGTCGCCGTGCATATGCTCTCGTCGCCCACGTTCGTTGTCGGCAAACGCAACGCGGCGGCCAGGGATGCATCAATGGAGCTTGTCGGGGTGCACGGATCGATGAGTGCGGCGGTGTCGTATTTCTTTTCTCCGGTCTCGACGATCACCACAGCAGTCGGGAGGACATTAACGCTATGACGCTGGAGAAGTGCGGCGAGCGACGGAGCTGGTGTCGAGGATGCTGAGCGCGGTGGAGAAGGCGTTTGGCGAGTTGGCGGATTTTGCCGGCGCGAACGCTGCGGAGAAGCGGGCTGTTGCTTGGAGCGGGACTTTTGCTTGGAGCCGGACTTTTTCCGGGAACCAAGGTCATGCATGTGCAGCAGCGTGTGATGATCCCGGTTGCACGTTCTGCACCGGTCACCGCTACGACAGCTCCCAGTGGAGTGCTCGTGTGCGAGACAGTTCGCGCAGTACTTGTTAATAAGCACTGCCCGCAGCCTCTTCTCTGCGCTCAGCTTTAGGAACCTCTGACACTTCCGAAGAGGATGGATTCCGCGGCAGACTCGGCATCGGTAGGACTGAGTACCTCGAGTACGTCTGCTATCCAGAGCCTGAGCGCTACGTGGACGGGGAGCCATTTTCCTGTTTAGAGTGTGGATAAGGAAAAAACAAACAGGGCTGATTAACACTGACGTGGATAATGGCTACGGACTAGGGTGTGTAAGAAACGCGGCTCGTTACGAGGTAGTTTTGGGCGGCTCTCTTGGAAGAAGAACCACCTTGGTCACTGGACGTTTGACAATGCCGCGTGTCGTACGAATGTCGACTACGCGGACATTACCATCGGCTCCCGGAAAAACGGAGTCTATTCTTCCGAGTCGCCACTCATTTGAGGGCAAATTGTCATCCTTAATGACGACCAGATCGCCAACACGCAGATTTTCTGTGGGGACTTGCCACTTGTTGCGCTTGTGGAGCTCCTTAAGGTACTCATCCTTCTATCGAGTGCGGAATTGTTGATGGAGAGACTTTAAGTGCTGCCACCGGTTCAGAATGGACTTGGATTCGCCCTTTACTTCATGTTCCACTATGGATAGAAGAGGTCCACCAACAAGAAAGTGCCCTGGTGTCAACGCTAAGGGATCAGTTGGATCCTCGGACATGGGAGATAGCGGTCTGGAATTCAGACAAGCTTCGATTCTCGCTAGGAGGGTGGACAGTTCTTCAAAGGTGTACTTCCGCGTAGCGGTGGACTTGTAAAACAAGGTCTTGAAGCTCTTGACACCAGCTTCCCATAGGCCTCCCATATGGGGTGCCCCAGGAGGAATGAATTGCCAGGTGAGCTGCTGATGACTATAGGCATCGGCCTTAACGGCTTGCAGGAAGTCTCGGGAAAGCACGGTGGAGGCGCCGACGAAGGTCTTTCCATTGTCGGATTGGACTTGGCGAGGACACCCTCTTCTAGAGACGAAACGAGCGAAAGCGGCAAGAAACTTTTCAGTCGTTAAGTCGGATGTAGGCTCTAGATGGATGGCCTTTGTAGAAAAACAAACGAAAACCAACACATACCTTTTCGTAATGAGACAAGCTCTTCCGGTATAATTTTTTATGTCAAACGGGCCGGCGTAGTCCATCCCTGTGTACGTGAACGGGCGGGAAAAGGACACTCGCTCTTTCGGAAAACTTCCCATCATCTGGACTTGCAATCTCTTTTTGTGGATAGCGCAGACCTTGCAGGAGTTAACCACTGCCTTCACCAAGTTCTTTATTCTCGGAACCCAGTATCTGGACCGATTGAGACGCACCACTAACTGGTTGCCACCATGTAACGTAATGAGATGCGTGAATTTGACCAGAAGCCGCGAGAGTGCACATTCGTACGGCAGGGTTATCGGATGTCGTTCATCATACCGCAAACTGTCGGAGGCCGTTACGCGGCCGCATGCCCTGATTACCTCTTTCTTATCTAGAAAGGGGTTCAGGGAGAGAATCGAACTCGCCGCGGGCACAGGACGCTTCTGACTCAAGCAGCGGTATTCTTCAGAAAAATACCTGCGCTGAGTGCAAATCGTCATGAGTTCTTCCGCGGCGGCAACGTCCTGGGCCTCTAGACGGACCCCGGAAGGCGGTGATTGTCTTCGACATCGTTGGACAAATCGATGGACATACGCGAGGACCCGCAAAGCTCTATCTAAATTGGAAAAGCGATCTAGGAAATCTTCTGACGGCATAGACGCCACATGGACTTTAACAGCACGCTTTTCGATCTCAGTCACCGGCAGCGGGGTACCGTGCTGGCGCTGGTGGAATGGCGTGGGAGGCGACGGCGGGAAAACGGGCGGCGTCGGCGGGCTGGTTCGCTGGGCTTCGGTGGCTTGCTGCTGGTGCGGTTTGCTGCTGGTGCTGATGAAGCTGTAGGGGAGAAACCACTCGAACGCGTATTTGCCCCTTAGTCGGAAATAAATGTGCACAAAAAGTTAACTGGTTAAAAGTAGGCGGGGGTACGACCGCGGTTTTTTCAACTGAACTTCAGAAATCGAACTGACTTAGTCTAAGCTCCGCTCTGCGCTCCAAAGCGCAGCGGAGACTTCATGGCGGGAGCTAGGAACAGCGCAGGAGAGCGGGAGCGCGAGAGAGCGGGAGAGCGGGAGAGCGGTAGAGCGGTGCAGCTGGTGCAGCTGGATAGCGGGGCCAGTCCAGATTCGCCGGACAGTGGGCCTGAACAGCTACAAAATAAACTTCTGACTTTTTATTTCGAGTTAAAATTACAGGTACGGAGAATGGAAAATATTTCCTTGACTGAGATATGTCGGCTACTTGTAAGTGTTTGCGCGGTCGTGATTTTACTTGTTAATAAGCACTGCCCGCAGCCTCTTCTCTGCGCTCAGCTTTAGGAACCTCTGACACTTCCGAAGAGGATGGATTCCGCGGCAGACTCGGCATCGGTAGGACTGAGTACCTCGAGTACGTCTGCTATCCAGAGCCTGAGCGCTACGTGGACGGGGAGCCATTTTCCTGTTTAGAGTGTGGATAAGGAAAAAACAAACAGGGCTGATTAACACTGACGTGGATAATGGCTACGGACTAGGGTGTGTAAGAAACGCGGCTCGTTACGAGGTAGTTTTGGGCGGCTCTCTTGGAAGAAGAACCACCTTGGTCACTGGACGTTTGACAATGCCGCGTGTCGTACGAATGTCGACTACGCGGACATTACCATCGGCTCCCGGAAAAACGGAGTCTATTCTTCCGAGTCGCCACTCATTTGAGGGCAAATTGTCATCCTTAATGACGACCAGATCGCCAACACGCAGATTTTCTGTGGGGACTTGCCACTTGTTGCGCTTGTGGAGCTCCTTAAGGTACTCATCCTTCTATCGAGTGCGGAATTGTTGATGGAGAGACTTTAAGTGCTGCCACCGGTTCAGAATGGACTTGGATTCGCCCTTTACTTCATGTCGGCTACTTGTAAGTGTTTGCGCGGTCGTGATTTCAACCCCTATTATGGGAACGTATTAGAGCTAGCAGTCAGCCGTGAGGTCGTTGGCATGAGGCCCATGATCTTGTCAATGAGCGTGCGCCTTCTGGGTTGTGCATGTGTCCCTTTTATTGCGGTCAGGTAATTGACAGGTGCGCATGCTTATTGTCCCACTACTAATTTGTCTAAATACCACCTTTAAAAAATTATGGTTTAAGCCTATGACACATTCCTGTACAAAAACCCGTTTTAAAGTTATTATTCAACAAAAAAAAACTAAATTTACCAGTTCAGAGCATCCCTTACTGCCTGAGCATACAAAATATATTTACAGGTCCTAGAAATGTAAGATAATGTTAAACAGCTTAAGAAAAGAAAAGAAAGAGATACAAATAGCCAAATTTTGTATACCCCTAACTTGTGAAGTCTAAATACCACCGTTCAAAAATTATGGTTTAAAGTTTTTTTTTATAAATTCGATTTTTTTTAGCCTTTCTCCTGATTTTTTTAAAACGGTTTTAACGATTTTAAATAAAATTTTAAGGTGTATAGCTCTTGAGATTTCTCAACCTTTGGTATACGACACATTCTTGTACAAAACCGTGTTTCAAAGTTATCTATCAACAAAAATGACCTCATTTACCAGTTCAGAGCATCCTTTACTGCCTAGCATTGACTGTTTTTGTGCAAACACAAAATCCAAATCAAATAAGAAACATTAGTTCTACCACTTTTAGAAAAACTAGCTAGTTTGCCGAGGAAACATATATAAATAGCTAGATTTTGTATACCCGTAACTTGTGAAGTACTGAAGCTACAGGCTTGTGCTATACGTCGTTAGAAAGGTATTTCGAAATACTATGTACTCTTTTTAAATACGATTTGTCTAAATACCACCTTTTATAAGTATGGGCCAAAGTTCTTTTTATTTAGAATCTTTAGACTTTTCCCTAATTTTGCACAAACGGCTCTAACGATTTCAAATAAAATTTTAAGGTGTATAGCCCTTGAGACTTGTCTACTTTTGATATACGACACATTCTTATACAAAAACCCAATTCAAAGTTAATAATCAACAGAAATGAATACATTTTCAGTTCAGAGCATCCTCTACTGCCTGAGCATACAAAATCTATTTACTTATTTAGTAGCTGTTAAAAGCGGTTGCGGAGGTTTTTTAGGTGGTTTTAAATGTATTTTGTATGAGTTGTTTTTAATTGCAAGCGTATACTCATCCCATAATCAGTGTGTTTGGTATTCCACGGAACCCTCCCGTTTTATTGCATTTCAAATATGGTGACCCCTCGTTATCTTCTGAGAATGAGCAGGAGAAAGTGAACCCGAATCTCACCCCCTACCCACGAGTCCTTGCTCATGACTGCTTGTGCGCGAAGGTGTGAAATTTTAATTTGGTGAGTTTTGTTCAAAATGTGCAGTTTTTATTTTAGAACAGAGAATTATACCATTGGAAAGGGCTTGAAAAATGCTTTCCAATGATACCAAATTTTCAGGTCATCGTCGTTTTTTGCCTTTTTCAGTCGAGTAGTGGGAGTAGCGGCGGTTTTCGCAGCGGCGGTTTGGACGCTGCCGAGACTGCCGCTGCGATGACCGCCGCTTTGGTCCTATACTCTAGTTTTTCTTATATGTTATACGATTCCTTTTGAGGAGTGTGTCTAGGAAAAATGAGCTGAAGAATCACTTTAATGTTCAAGTTGTATACGACTTATAGGATCACTTTTCAGGGCTGAGGATATCGAAATTGTTTGTGTCTACGATAAAGTTAGAAGTTAGTGTATAGAAAAATTAGCTGAGGATATCGAAATTGTTTGTGTCTACGATAAAGTTAGACGGGTGTGTATAGAAAAATTAGCTAGTGGGATCACTTTAAGGTTTATGTTTTAAATTTCTTATTGGGAACACTTTTCAGGGTTTATATCTAAAGGCCACCCAATAATATTTATGTGTAGGATAAGAAGTTTAGTTTTAAGAATTTCTTAAAACGGTGCACTGAAGCGGAAAATTTTACCGAATTTCAAATTCTGCCTCCTCCCGTACATTCCCACTACTCGACTGAAAAAGGCAAAAAACGACAATGACCTCCGATACCGTAAGTAATATACCCCCTCACTAAAAAAAAAATGGTATCATTGGAAAGCATTTTTCAAGCGCTTTCCAATGGTATAATTTTCTCTGTTCTAAAATAAAAACTGCACATTTTGAATTATTATGATATAATTGAATTGATTATGGGATGAGTATACGCTTGCAATTAAAAACAACTCATACAAAATACATTTAAAACCGCCTAAAAAACCTCCGCAACCGCTTTTAATAGCTACTCTCAGCTTAAGGCTTAGGAAATTCGAATGGTTGCATCGCGACATCTTATGCCAATGCTGGCCCGAGCTTAACTGACCATTTATTCATATCTTGCTTACACAGAGATTGCCTTTCCTTAACCTATGTCGAAGTTGCACACCTTCGATATTTACCTACATCCAGACCCCTCCTACACCACGTTCACCACCGGTAACTTGTTATCAATCCTTGTGTTCGTTTTCCTTCTAATAACCATTCTACTGGGGTATTGGGCTGCTCCTTATGTTCGAGAACCAATCGGATTGGTTCTAGGAGTACAACATGCCTGTATGCACTCCCTGTAGATGTAAACCTGTTAAGTGAACATTCTGGACTATAAAAATGACACCACTCAAATTGCTCAGGATCAGTTCTTCAAAAGCCTCAGTACTGCATTCCTATGGATCTAACCGTAGAATTTATCGATTCGGAAAACGAGGTTGAGATTGACAACCTGGAATTACAGGCCACGCAAGATTCTGATCTTGAAATAATCGAAAACTCGGATCTGGACCTTGTGCAGGTTTCCGAAGCAGAAGATTCGGTTGATCGCCTTCTACAAAGCGTATCTCAACCGGCTGCATCGTCGACCCAAAATAGGGACCCAGGATTGGAGTCTCTTGAGTGGAGCCAGTTTCCATTGGGGACTACTACGCAGGTTTTCTTGGAATCCCTTATCACACACGAAGAAGGCTAAGATGTATTTCAGTGTGCACAGGAATTTCAATTGGACGACGACCTATCCAGGCCAGAAGATGAGGTTTTTCCTAACGACGACCACATCTTTGAAGAACTTATGGGAACTCAACCGCCACCGACTAACCATTATTTAACTTTGCTGGATGATGGAGATAACGACGCATTACTAGATGTTTTATTTGACCTAGATTCTTAACTTTTTAATTATAAATACACGATGCATAAAGAAAAATAAAGTAAAAACTATTTTAAAATTGAGGGCTTTAAATTGTTTTTTACTTATTGAACAATTTTTCTTTGCCTTACAAATACTTTTTAGCTCTGCGTTGTGAACCAATAGACGATGCATATTAAAGTCGTATCGCAACCAAATTTTCCGAGCTTTAGGACAGAAATAACAATAATGAAAGGAGGATTTAGATTTCTGATAGGCGAAGTTGTGTATTTTTAAGATATGCGCTTTTAGGCCGCTGCGAGTAATAAAGGATTTTGTTTCTGAACACAACTCGCAATGGTACTTCACCATTTCGATGTTTTTAAAAATAAACTGACTTTTCTATAAAAAAATGTATCTTATATAGCATTTGAGGGACAATTCTTACGTTATATATACTAACTTTATTTTAACGCTATTGAAAGATTTATATAAATATAAAAAGAGATAGACATACTGATATGTATTTCTGACTTTATTCTCAAGTATTGCATAGTTGAATAAGTATTTTGGTACATATAATGAAGACATATTGTTATCTCATTTACTCCACATGAATTGATAGAAATGTATAGTTTTTGACAAGTATAAAAGACCATGTAATTTCTGGTTAAAAAATTAGTATACAACAGTTAGGTACTAGTGCACGACGAATCCAATCTTACGCTGATCAAAAATGGTATGCATATAAATTAAAAGTAAATACTTTATCACCTAATTTTGTTGAATTTGATAGGACTTCTTAGAGACCTTAAATGACGTGAAGCCTGTGATTGGCTACACAAAAATTGAAAATCTATGTATTGGATTTGAGTATAAGATCACTGGATGTAAGCTGAAAAAGGCACCATATGGAACTAAAATAGCTCTGTATTTAACTGATAAGGACGATAAAGATGTTTGGATATTTCTACCTAAAAGTTATGTGAACATATTTTCTACAAAGACACCATTTAGGAAATTAAATGAGAATGGAATAACTCATATGGTATATAAAGGAAAAGATATGAACAGATATAGTTGTGCTCAAATTGAATTTTTATCAGTAAATAAGTAAAGTAAATAAGATTCTTCAATATAAAGAGCTGAGTTTTTAAATCCAACAACAGTCTTAAATCAGTCTCAAAAAGAAATAGTTTTCCTTAAAAATGTACGCTCAACAGATAGAACTATTCTTGATGCAATTTGAAGGCATGCTTTTCGAGCAATACCTACAAAGGATGGAGTTCCTAAAAGCTACTTTGGAGGATTTAGAGGAAAAAGAGTTGATCCATTCGAAGTTTGGATTCCATTATAAACTTTATCCCTGGAGCGACGATAATGCCTCATCTGGACCAGACACATGTCAGTGTCATAAGCGGCCTGCACTGAAAGAGGAAGCCCTTAGTCTAATGATTAAATATTATAAGTTAAACAAACGTATTGCTCCAAAACCATAAATAAAACGAATTAATTTTACTTAAATATATATGTTTTTTATTTTTTAAAATGGTTCTTAAACATTTTTATTATTAATTTATCATTAAATGAATAGTCGTTTTTCTTGAATTTTCTTTAAAAAAAAAGTAGTGATTTCTTTTTATTTTTAAAAAGACCGAACAGCATACAATAATGTCCGCAAGTGTTAGAAAAAAATCCCTGCAGTTGTTGCTTATTAAAAAAAAATTTATAAGCGTTAGATTTTAAAAATTTTAAAAATTCTATTTTCTGGGGATATTGACCATATGAATCGAAAAATTCTGCTGACCTACGACTATCAAAGTAAAATGCAATCCAATGAGTTCCAGGTTGATCTGAAGTGTCGGTATTCGCAATTATTAGTGCGGGATACTTTAAAATAGTTTTTGGTAACCTATCCGAAGGAAAAACTCCTTTAAAAATAAATTTTGTCTTTTAATGCCTAGAAAGAAAATGTTCAATTTGTAAAGTGTTCATTTTAAAAGAGCGTACGAATGTTTATATGCTTATCAATATCAATCATTGAATCGTATTCACAGTATACCAAGCAAGTAACTGCTTCAGCAAGTGGTTCCGACAATCTTCCTTCGATTCTTATAGTACCTTGAGAGATTAAATTTGAACATATAGTTGAATTTGATTGATCAGCAGTTAAGTCAAAGGCTAATATAAAACTGTTTGAATCAAACATTTCCTTGGTAATTTGTAGTCCACGATCGTAATGTTTAATTCCACATGATCTAAAAAGCATATTATAACCTCTTGAGCTTTGAACCTTTTCAGCGTTCGAGTAATCGAACTCCAGAGCCTGCGAAGGAACTTGAACTCCATTAACCAATAGGTTAAAGCGTTGAATTTTAAAATGTTCAAATTGAAATGGGTCTAAGGCTCGGTTTCCTGAGTATGAGCGGTTTTTAACCATACAAAAGGCCAGTAAATTTTGTATTTGACCAATAACTGCGTTGTCTATCGACAGTGTATTGTTGCCCGGATATATTGTAAATGATTTGACTTCAACCTTGTTGAATGGGTACAGAGCATTTTTTGTTTGTAAAACATGGTGATGAGCCAATAAAATGCTTGGGTTAACTGTTATGTGGTTCATGAAAAGTTGTGCTTCAAGTATCTTTAAATTAGATTCAGTACCAGTTTCCATTAAATAAAACGCTGTTTTTTCAATATTGAAATTGATTCTTAAATCAACATTGTTAACAAGCAGTTTGGCTTGATTGAAAATATCTCCATGAACTTTTCCGAATAACTCAACCTTGTTACTATTTTGAAACATATTTTTAAGGGTTTCTTTCGAGTCCGGATAAACATATTTCCCTGCTGTTATTCTTCCAAAATTGGAAAAATAACCTTGGGAGGCCAAGTGACTTTCAGAGGCGTCACTGCCATAGTTTAAAATTGTTTGCAAATACGCTCTATAGTGATAATTATTATCACTTTGCGATACCAGTATATTATTTAAATAAACTGACGAACTTCTAAATATTGAATGTACAATATTGTATACAACACCAACAGCATTTCCTTCAATGCTGTTGTTATCATTTTTTTTAAGTTGCACAACAAGTCGTAAATAAACACTTGATAAATCTCGATACGTTTCACCATTTCCCAAGCAAACAAATTCGATTGAAGAGGCACCGTCCAAAGAAGCAATTGGGTTGTATGAGACTTCTTCAGTTCTTAGAATAGAACTTTGCGTGAAGTGTGCCGCAAACAAATCTATTTCACTTTTCATACATTCGATATGCGTACTCATTTTGCTTTAGAAAAAATATCTTTAATATTTAATTTTCTTGTTGATTTTTATGTATGTATGTTGATTTTACGTATGTTTACGTTGTCGCTTAGATGTATAATGAAGTCGTTTTTTCCTATTACCTAGCCTTTTATTTATTTTTCCACTTCCACTTTGAAAACGGGTATCAATTGCTTTATTTGAAAGATATTGTAAAGCAATTTTACTTTGTTCTTGAATTATATTTCTTAAAGGCTTTCTCCCAAATTCATTGATTACAGCCTTACCAGTCTCAGCAGCCTGATTTTTTATAGCAGTTATGCCCGAAAGAAAAAGTGGTTTTATGTAATTAAAAAGACCGCTAAAAAAATTTCCGATTCCTCGTCCTTGTTGCTGGTACCTTATATCCATTGGAATCAGTAATTAGTATTGGGATTTCATTTGGTGGCCATATGTCAAAAGGGTAATATTCAATCACTCATTTTTTTAATATTGGTAACAATTTTATATTTATTAATTCATTTCCTCTATCATTGTTTATCAATTTCTGATAGCTGTTAGGATGCATTAAAATTACTTTGCTTAAATTATGTTTATTCTTAATCATATTTTAATAGTTTTCCAAAAATTCCAGAAAGCAATGAAGTTATTAGAATCGGTAGAAATCCCCCTTTTTGAATAAGGACTTTTCTCTTAGAGTTTAATGTACGCTTTGGGCACGAAAGGTAGCGCAATGCATTTTTATACTTTTTTAGAGCATTAAGATGGGATTTAGTAACTTTATGGTTTCCCTGTAATGTGTTCAATACAATCTCTACTATTGTTTTTACCAGGTCACTATTACTATTGCTTATAGTTGCCTTACGTAGTCTATTGTCGGCCTTTTTGAGCACATACAATAAATGTTTGTTCGCTTTCAAGCGATTTAGGCTCTTTTTGTAAACCATTTTCATTTAAATAGCACACAGAATATTTTGAATTAAAAATGTCAGATCTAAATCTTAAGAGATCGTTAATGCCCTGAGTGAGATCAATAAGTAAATATCCGTGAGGTTGCTCCGTTACTTCTTTATATATTCTAAATAGCTCCGTGGGGTTTTCTGGGTAAATTTGTCTTGCTAAACATTGAAATTGAAGCTTATCACGAGGATTTTTGAAAGCAACAATGTATTTGGTATTTAGTGAAATATCTCTGGTGTGCGAAGATTTATGAAATATGTTCTGAGTTACCACTATTACTGATAAATTCCTATGGTGTGATCCTTTTGTAAACAGCTAACACACATTTTTATTAAAGGCTCCCATCATCAAGTCATCCAATATTAAAAGAATTGGTACATTCGTTTCATTTTCAACTGTTTCAGGGACTCCTTTAAAATATTCAATCTTTTCGAAATTGGGCTTGGCACTCTCCTCTGCATAACACCAAATAATTCGATCTATTGGAATATTAAAAAGATCATTCTTTTTGGTGATTAGATTTTCTAAAAAGGTTGTTTTTCCCGATCCTGAGGGTCCACAAATAAACATTGTAAAAGGATGTATAAATTGTGTAAACATTTTTTTTATTAAAAAAATGTATTTTATTCGGAATGAATTTTAATATATTATATTATTACTAATTGCTTATATAATGTTTTTAAGTTATAGTAGGTTTTATTAATATTCTCTTGATCGCGTTTCTTGGAGCAGTTCTTATCGAAATGAGTATCAGATCCGCAATAATTACAATAAATAAGTTGCGTGTATACATTTTTACGGGGATCATTTCCAAAAAATCTCTTAAAAGAATCCATAATAAGAGACAACCTGATAGGACCATGAATTTCTTTTTACTAAATTTTAAACACATGTGTCACCACTACGATATATTTCATAATTGGTGTTTTTTAAGAATACAAACAGCTTAAATAAATTATTTAATGAACATCGAAGTGGAAGTTTTTTCTTGTGTATTCTACAATTCGTAAAAAAATTGGGTAGTTGAGTTAAACTTCTTCGAATATCTATATCGATTATGTTTGTTGATAAATACTTGATTAAAAAATTCTTTTTAATTTCACCACGAACAAGAACTGTGTGATACTTATTGAGTGGTGTGAGTATTTCTTCAAGACTTGTGTATGGAATACCTCCAGCTGACCAATCCAATCAGTTTACGTTCTGCTGGTTAAGGTGCTGCTGCTTAAGAGCTCCATTATCCAATTCTTTTATGTTATATGGCGGTTTGAAATGGAAAAAATTAGGTATAACAGTTCCAGCAGGCATAAACGCCAGCTCCTTAACGAAAACTTGTTTGTTGTTACCAAGTACATATTGAAAATCTACTATAATGCTTGAATTACGATATACTGTGTTCATCATTGGTTGAGATTTTTTAATCAACTGAGGGTGTGCTTGCTAGGGCTTTCTCCTTTATATACCGGTAAGACTAGAACATATTTACAGTTTATTTAAAGTAGTCTTACCTGATGGACATGTGTGTAACTAAAAGAAATAAAACTTCTCGAAAGAAACAGGACCACGAAGTCATTTTTGGATTCGAGTATTATGTTGTTCATAACTTAAAATTGAAATGTGGTCTGTCAACTACTCGAAAATTTTTGCCGATGGTTTGGATGCAGCAAAGTAAAAATAATTTCATTGGATTTGACAAAGACGAATGGATGCAACTGCTTACGGATAAGGAATTTATTCAGTTGAAACCTGACGCCTGATACAATTATTGATCATCCGTGCTTGCACTCCATAAAATGTAACTTTAGATTTAGGAAATCAGATAATCAGTACGTTTTTGTGATTAATCAGTATGGTAACAAAATTGAGTTCGATTCTAAATCCTGGAGATCATTACTAAGATTAGGCATATTTTTTACTACATTTTTATGTTGGAACTCCATATTAAGACAACAAGTAATATATCTTTACAATAATCATATTATTCCTAAGTGTGTATCTTTACAAAATTTTGATATTCAACTATCTGATTTAGAAAGTACCTATGATAAGGATGTGCAAATAGATTTAACACGATTATGTTTTGAAATTTCAAAAAAGATGCGTTCAGAAATAAAAAGGGATGTTCTTGTATATAAGCAAGCATTATTGACTAAGCAACCATCGTCATCAAATAAAAAATAACACTAATAAATCAACACCTTAAGATGAGCAAACAACAAGTTGTCGATGAAATTCATAAGGCAGCGCGAAAAAACTTTATACGCCGAAAGTTTGTTCAAAACGGGATAAATGACACATGGCAAATTGATTTAGTTGAAATGATACCGTTTTTGAAAGAAAATAAGGGTTTTAGATATTTACTGACCGTAATTGACACGTTCTCAAAGTATGCATACTGCCCTGGATGTAGCAGAGGCAATGAAATCTGTTTTTAACAAGGAAGAACGCTATAGTCGAGTAGCTCGACTATCAGATACCCAAAATTTAACAAAAAATATAACAAAATTTAAAATAAGTTAGCCGAGCACTTTGTTCTCTCTCCCTTGCTCTCATTTCTCGGCGCAGTTTGCTCTCTCTGAGCGCCGGCTGGGCTTTTTTCTTTGCCGCTAAGTTCGGCCGGCAACTACCCTGCAGTTCCACAATTGAGTTAAGCGCCCAATCATCACGAAGCCGACTGCGACGTCGGCAGAGAAGCCGGCGACGCCGGCAGAGCTGAGCGCAACGGCGGCAAAGCGACGCGCTCTCAGTCGGGAGAAGAGAACGCACAAAAAGTAATTTTGGGCTCTCCCTCTCTCGCCATGTCTCAGACGGAAAAGTGCGTGTGATGGGAAGGAGGCCCAGCAACTAAAATATATAGACTTTTGTGCACCCTTGCCTTTTGAATAATGCAACATTTGTTCGTAAATGATAAAACAACCATTTAAAATAATAGGTTTCTGTTTCCAAATATTTGTATTTCTTACAAAAATTTATAGGTTTATTAATATTATTTAATAATATATGAAGTTTTAAGAATATATTTTTATAAACCGATTTGCATAGTCGGATATGTCTATAAATACCCTGCTTTTATGTGCAAGATGCATAGACCAAACGGGACATGCCAAAAAAACAGAACAACAACGGATTAGCGGAACCGTTGTTGTTGTTGCTTGTTGTTTTTCTGGAAGGCACGCGACTTTTTTCGTCTTTTTCACTTGGGTTTACTTATGTGAAGGAGTTAGAATTGCACGCAATTAAGGTAGTTAAATAAAATAAACCAGTGGTTTAAATGTGATACCTATACGATTCCCAGGTAAGTCTGTCGCAGACCAATATTAATTTAATCAGTGAGAGTAAAATCAAGTTAATGTACATTAAAAAAATGGAAAATACAAGATTCCCAAAAAAACACGGGGCGGAAAAAAAATAGCTGTGAAAAATATTAATTTTTGACGTGAAAAACAACAAATGATGCATATAAATAAACAAATGAATGAATCTGTGAAAAAATTTGAAAATCTTATTGAGTGCTAAGTTCCTAGGGACCAAAAATAAGAGATGTTTGTTTTTATAACTTATGATTTTTTGTATTAATAACATTAAAGCACAATTTTTATTTTTGTGTAAGTAAACAAACATGGCTATTTAAATAAAAATCTCAAACATCTCTAATTTTCCGTCCCTGGAAAATTGTTATTTTTTCCGCATCTGCAAAATAAATAAATGATTTAATAAATAATAAAAAAAATGCATAAATAATTTTTTACAACAAAATAAAATAAATCAAGTGACCGAAAACAAAAGTTTGCAAATTTCTTCTCGATATTTTTTTAATTTTCTTTTATTTTTAGACAAGGCTGATGGTAAATCTATAAAAAAATGGAAGGCTAAGTCGTTCCATCTTAAGCATATTATCCGAGGAACTTGTTCTGTCCCACAACTTGGAGGGGGGCAAAACAAGAGGAGGCTCAGACTACCTAAATTTCGCCCGTGCCTTATTAAGTAAGTTTTTGTTGAGGCTGAAAACTATTGTTTGTAAGTTTAATTTTTAAAAGACTTCTGGGATTTTTACATTGAATGCCAAAGATAACATTTCTTTTATTATAAATAAATCTTACAAATAACGATTACTTTCGGTCACTCGTTTTTATTCTCGTCTTGTTTTATTTTTAAAACTAATTTTTTTCTAATACTAGATGCAATCGCCCTGGTGGATCCCTCGGATCCTCCAGAAAAGGAGCTGCAGAAGGCAATGCGGTGCATTAAAAACTTGAGTTGTACCAAAAAAAAGGCAACGCCGGCACCAGATGCTGAGGAGGAGGTGCCAGCGATAACACCGGAAACCCCCGAGCTCAAATTTTAAAATAAACAAATACAAATTAAAATTACAACTGAAATTTTTTTGCTGCTAAGCGCTCAACGTGTGCTGAATATGTGCTTTTACCGCTGCTCAATCGAGCGCTCAACATGTGCTGAATGTGTGCTTTTTCCGCTGCTCAATCGAGCGCTCAACATGTGCTGAACGTGTGCTTTTTCTGCTGCTCAAAAAAGCGCTCAAAGGGGCTCTCAAAAAAGCGCTCAATGCGTGCTATTTTTTGAGCACTGATGAACCCTAGGACATGCCTATGTTAATTTAAGCACTTAGTTCCATACAAATTGTGCGCTCATTGAGCGCTCAGTGATGAGCTTTTTGCAGTGATTGAGTGCTGAATAAGCGCTGAATGGTACTGCAGGGTATTTACATACACACACATACACGCGTAAGAACATTTCGCATCGTCTGGCTCTGACGTCATAGCTTTTTTCTTTTGAGGTTTGTGGGCGTTAGAGAGGGCGTAGCAAAATTTTTTTTTGGTCAACCGATAGGTATTGACAAGACTAATACATTTCAGTTAAAATTTTCTATCTAGCATCAAAACTGTAGGATTTACATTTTAGGGCGGTTTGTGGGCGTTAGAGTGGGCGTGGCAGTCTACTGAAACAAACTTGCGCTGCGTAAGAAGCTCAGGACTCTGTACGCCTAATCTCAATAGCCTAGCTCTCATAGTTTCCGAGATCTCAGCGTTCATCCGGACAGACGGACATGGCTAGATCGACTCGGCTAGTGATCCTGATCAAGAATATATATACTTTATGGGGTCGGAAACGCTTCCTTCTGCCTGTTACATACTTTCCGACGAATCTAGTATACCCTTTTACTCTACGAGTAACGGGTATAAAAAGAGTAAAAGTACACCCAAGAACATTCAGTCAGATCATGGGAAAGAATTTTTTAATTCCACTTTTAGGAAATTAATGGATAAATTTGACATAAATCATTATCATTATCGCTTTAATAGAACATTAAAAAATCGTATGTGGAAAATGTTTAGTATGCAGGGTAAATATAAGTGGATTCATAACATCAATTATCTCGTAAATCAATACAATAATTCATATCACCGAACAATTAAAATGAAGCCTATAGATGTACAAAAATGAAGAGTTTTTTTTAAAATCGGTATATAATATACCAAAAATATTTCCAAAACATAAATTTTTAGTATGTGATTTTGTTAGAATAAGTAAATACAAATACCAAAGGAGCATTTATGAAGGGATACGAACCTAATTGGACCACAGAAGTTTTTAAAGTTTTAAAAGTCAAGTCTGCATACCCCGTAACATATGAAATACAAGATTATATGGGTACCCCTATTAATGGGTCATTTTATGAAGAGGAACTTCAAAAAGTGAAAGACAAAAATGCTTTCCTAGTAGAGAAAATACTAAAAAGGAAAAATAATCAAGTGCTTGTAAAATGGAGCGGTTTCGATTCCAGCCACAACTCATGGATATCTGTAAATGACCTGCTAAAGTAATAAAACGCAACAATAACAAGTTTAATTTTTTATCTATTTATCTACAAATTTTTATTCTTATAATATAAACATATAAACATTTATTTAATAACGGGTTTAATTTTGGCTACTACTTCTTATATGTTCAATATTATAATGACCATGAGCCAATGTATTAAAGTTATCTGGTAAAATAGATCTCTTATCATCCTTTTAATTAAGACTTATTTTGTTCATAATTTCAGTATAGAGGATGTGCGACCTACTTCGAATAACTCGCTGGGATCCATAAAATGTTTTATTATATTTTATACATTCTATATAATCTTCATGATTCAGTTTTTTAATAACTGATTTTTTAGCTCCTTTAATTTTTTTATACATTCGTTTTCGTTTCCTTCCTTATCAACTGAACAAGAGTATGCCTTAGCCTTAAGTCCAGCAAAAGAAGTCATAACCCTACCTGCATGTTCATCCTTCATTTTTCCAGGTTCCCTATTATTAGCTTGAACTATATTAAATTGGTTTTCTAGTTTATAATTTGAGGTATCGAATCGTTCAGGATTTTCTTTTATAGTTTCGTAAAAGTCTTCCTCTGAAGATAAAATAAATGAATCTGTATCCATATAAATTATTTTCGAAGAAGGACTTTTAAGTAATAGAAAACTATAATAAAATTCATACATAATAATAGTATATTTCTACGCTTGGCGACATTTTCCATTGTTTTGCCGTATACTGCATTATTCGTTAACTTAAAAAAATGTTTTTCAAAATCATTTTCGGCTAGTTTTCTTTGATCAGTGCTGATTGTGTAAAAGACAAAACCCTATGTATTTTTTTACAATTAAACCATGCTGTATACAAAGTTGAAGCTGTTTTAAGTGGATAATGTATTCGCTTTTATTATCAGCTATAAGTTTTTTCTGCTTACCTCCTGGAGGAACTTTGTTTTCTGGACAGAAAGGCAAGTAGTTATGTGAGTCATGCCGATCAGTAGGATATTCTAAATCCACTTCTAATATATATCCTACATTTCCCTCAGCAGAAATATATTTATAATCGAACGATTCCAATTGATCATTACTTATAAATTTAAATCCTAAAAGCGGTAAGGGCCCAACCATATAAATTATTTGCATCAATATAGCTGAGGTAGTTATTTGGTTTACTTGAATCAAACTTAGTTATATATTTATTATTAGCTATAGAAATTCTTTGGGTACATTGAGTTAACCCACCCCTTATCGCTCTTTTTAAAAAGTTGTACATGTCTCCGTCGCTAATAAGTTTTAAATTTACATTAGTATACTTGAGCATAGCATCCCAAGATATTGACGGTGCTGTAACATAGTTAATAGGGTCAAGCTTATAAATTTTCTGACAAATTTTTCTAAAATTTTCGAAAACATCGGTCAAAATTAAAACATCACTTTCTAAATAAAGTTTTATATAATCTTTTATAGTATTACAGTTGAAAGTTTTCCAAACCTTTTGTGCAAAATTGTAATCATCTATACTACAATTTTCTTCGCTGAGAGAATTGTAAAAACTATCAATGTCAGGAATCTGGGTATTCTCAAATTTTTCAAAACTATCTAAATAGTCGTAAGGGAAAACACCCTTCCTACGCATTTGCTTAAATTGTCTTTGTCCTCCATGTAGCTCGATAGTTTTTCTAAACTAGAATTTAAAAATCTAATCGAATCGATATATCTTATTTTATATCTATTTGATGCATTTATTTTAATTGTCTGCCCTAGCGCTTTATAAAGCTCTTTATTACAGGGTATGGGGCTTAAGTCTCCTTCTAATTCAGTAATGAATAAATGTATGTCATATTTAGATAAGTTATGAAATACTACAGGAAAGAAGGGATCACTTAATTTGTACTTTTGCTTACAATTTTTATGAATGTGACCCATGTATTTTCCAGAAAATTGATCAAAATATTTGTCCAGGTCGTCAGCGTTTATTTCCTTTTCACAGGCACAGCAGTAGTAGATTAATACGGGAGCTGGCTCACTAGGTAATAAATCATGTCAAAAAAGGAGGTGGGGGTGACCCTAATTAGTCACGCATGGTTGCACACAGGTGTTCTAATGACCTAATTAGCATAATTAAGTCAAAAAGGGGGGTCTTGCTGACCCTAAGTAGTCACGCATGGTTGCACACAGGTGTTCTAATGACCTAATTAGCATAATTAAGTCAAAAAGGGGGGTGTTGCTGACCCTAGTTAGATGAGCATGGTTGCACACAGGTCACTTAATGAAGTTAGAAAGTGGTGTGTAGGAGTGTGAGAGAGTGGTGTTTTGATATGTCTTGTTTTGTCTTGTCTTTTTCTCACGCTAAAGGTGCGTGTGTGATAGGGGTGTTTTGTCATGCGTGGGATTTTGTGGAGTGCAATGGTTGCACACAGGTCACTATGTTGCTTCTAACTTGGGTTAGAACGCGTTATGCGTGGGCGTTTTGTTGAGTCAATTAGGGTTGTAGGTGACACCTGGCTTGCGTGTGTGATAGGAGGTGTCTTGTCATGCGTAGGATTTTGTGGAGTGCAATGGTTGCACACAGGTCACTATGTTGCTTCTAACTTGGGTTAGAAGGCGTTATGCGTGGGCGTTTTGTTGAGTCAATTAGGGTTGTAGGTGACACCTGGCTTGCGTGTGTGATAGGAGGTGTCTTGTCATGCGTAGGATTTTGTGGAGTGCAATGGTTGCACACAGGTCATTATGTTGCTTCTAACTTGCATTAGAACCCGTTATGCGTGGGCGTTTTGTTGATTCAATTAGGGTTGTAGTGACACCTGTCTACGGTCTTGTAGTCAAAAGGTGTTGGTTTGAGGGATATTAGACCGCATACATTTGTGGTGTTGGTTTGAGGGATATTAGACCGCATACTTTTGTGGTGTGAAACAAGCGTGAGTTCGGTAACCTTCTCCTCTTTAGCGAGAATTAGATGGGAAAGTGAGCGTAGGAGTGTAAGAGGGGTGTTGTTGGTGGTGGTTCCTAACAAAAACGTTGTTTTGTTATGCGTAGGCGTTTTGTTGATTCAATTAGGGATAGTTTTAATAGGTTAGATTCAATTAGGGTTGTAGTTGACATCTGTTAGTGTAACCTGTCTACGGTCTTGTGGTAAAAATGGTGATTGTGGTGGTGGTTCCTAACAAAACAAAAACAAATGAGATCGTTTATTTAGTCAAATACGTTTTTCTTTAATCAAATTTGAAAATTTTTTCTCACGCGCTTATAGAAAGAGAAAACGGTTACCTTCTAAGTTTTCAAAAATGTATGTGTTAAGGAAAAATGTGGATAGTAGTTCAGTTTTAGAAAACTATTCGTTTTACAAGGGGTGTTTTGTCATGCGTGGGCGTTTTGTTGATTCAATTAGGGTTGTAGGTGACATCTGTCTACGGTCTTGTGGTCAAAGGGTGTTGGTTTGAGGGATGTTAGACCGCATACTTTTGTGGTGTGAAACAAGCGTGAGTTCGATAACCTCCCCCTCTTTAGCGAGCATTAGATGGGAAAGTGAGCGTAGGATTGTAAGAGGGGTGTTGGTGGTGGTGGTGGTTCCTAACAGAATATACACAAAAACGTTGTTTTGTTATGCGTGGGCGTTTTTTTTTTTTGTTTCAATTAGGGTTTTAGATGAAATCTATTAGTGTAACCTGTCTACGGTCTTGTGGTCAAAATGGTGGTGGTGGTTGTGGTTCCTAACAGAATATACATAAAAACAAATGAGATCGTTTATTTAGTCAAATACGTTTTTATTTAATCATATTTGAAAATTTTTTCTCACGCGCTTATAGAAAGAGAAAACGGTTTCCTTTTAAGTTTTCAAAAAATGTATGTGTTAATGAGAAATGTGGTTCTACGTTCTGACTTTTCCTGGTTGATGAGTTTACAAAACCTAAAATAGTACAAAATTTAAATCGAAAGACAAAAGATGACTGAAATCAACAGCCAAATCAACCACTCTGACTTTAAAATAAATGAAGATTTGTTGATTGAAATAAAAATCTTTAAGGAAATTTTAAAGGTTTCCAAGGAGTTGCGACGGGAATTCGGTAGTATCTATTACGATACTATAGAAGAGTTGGAAATCCTGAAATGGCGCTTGGTGGATTTGCAGAGCGAAAACAATATCGATTCCCATCTCTCTGATATTGAAAACGTGGAAAATCGAATCACCGAGCTTATGATGGAGACAACCAAATTACAACACCAAATTGATCTTCACGATGCGGAAATCGAAAATAATCCGCTGTCACGACTGCTACTGGAAGTTAAGGAGATGATTTTTCGTATAAGGGATTCAATATCAGACTTAGAATGTCTTAAACTTAATGGTGAGGCAGACCAATGTGAGTTGGTCAGCGCTATGTCTCGCGAGGACGACCCTATCTTAATATTTAATCTTAAAAATAGATATGATGCAATATCATGTAATATTAATAATTGGGAAACTCTATTGATAAATCTAAAAAATTGTAAGATATATTATGAATATTATTTGAATGCGATTAATGAATAATTTTCTGAAATAAATAATTTTGAAAATATACAAAGAAGAATTATGTATTATTCATGGGATATTATCACAAAAACATTATTATCTCTGTTGGCTTAATAATTTTTAATAATTTAATTCTAAGAATAAAATGAACCCCAAAACCAGTTTTTGAAATTTTTTAATATTGATTAGAAGAAGAGAGACGGAAATATATTGTGCATTACAGAAACCTTGAGAGTCAGTTCTATGAGGTTGTAAACCAGTGTCTGAATGGTATGGAGTTGGCAGCCATTTGTTAAAAATTGGTATTTACCAGCGGGAATCTGTGAAATCAATAGATTAGAAAATTAAACTGCAAATACTAAACTCTTCTCCAGGGATTGTAGATGGTAAATTGAATAGCAGGTAAATCTTGTCTTTTTAGAGTCTGATATCTTTGACTATATTCTGCTAGTTACATGTTATGAGTTATTATCTGGGATTTCGGGTGCTCAATAATCCCATAAAATTATAAAAGTTTAACAACCTACTGTTAGGAAAAGATCAGAAATATAACGAAAATAAAGTAGAGGATGCCATAAAAGAGGGAGGTCAGAACCAGTTTACAAATTGTGTACATTGCTTAGAAAGAAAAAGAGAAAATCAAAAGAAATGTAGAGTTAGGTAGCTGGGGCAGCCATTGGAAAAGTGAAATCTGTTACAGTGGTGGTTGTGGCTAGGGGTTGAAGCATGCAATACAATTCTAAACCTGATGGATAAAAGGATGTTAGTTAGAGAAGGATGGAAATATCTTAAATATGAATTACAAGTATCCATCTATGTTGCGGAGGTTGGTCGGGGTTGACAAACCATCATTATTAAATATGAGGAACATACATTTCACCGGTGGGGAATAAGAGGGATCCAAAAGATCAATTTTATGAGAGAAGACTAATACTGTTTTTGGTAAATTAAATAGACACATGAAAACTTATTACTCAATTAGTTAGTTAGAGAATAGTTAGAGAGTTAGTTAGTTAGAGAATATCATATAACTAGATTTATCAAGCATTTTGATGGAAAAATCAAAGCATTGAATTAATATATATTTTTTTATTATCCAAATAGAAGAAATTTCGTATTTGGTCAAGGGATAATATTCCATGAATTTTTCCATTACCTTGACCTTTGCGCCTGCATCAAGGCATTTTAGCAATCCTTTGTAACAACTATTTGTGTTGTTGGTAACAGTTATAAATTGTTCGCAAATAAAAAATACTTTCCTAATTATATATTTTATGACCTCTTTTATGAAGGGATAATATTCCATGAATTTTTTCCAATACCTTGACCTTTGCGCCTGCGTCGAGGCATTTAAGCAAATCCTTTGGAACAAGTACTAGTGTTGTTGGTAACAGTTATAAATTGTTCGCAAATAAAAAATACTTTCCTAATTATATATTTTATGACCTTTTTTTATGACCTTTGCGCCTGCGTCGAGGCATTTTAGCAATCCTTTACACCACCATCGGTGTTTATTGTAGGTAACCAACTTGACTCTGGGGTTATGGTACGGTTAGCAATGGGTGGTTTGCTTAATGGGATTTAAATTATCGGTGACATTTTTGGAGAAAGGATACAATTGGTCATTTAGGTGTGGGTATACACATTTGTTATGGTGATAGAAAATGGGATAATCACAGTGTTTTTTGTTTTTTACTGTATTACGTCGGAGCGATTTCAATTACTTTCACAATTATAGTTAGTTTTAAATCGTTTTTGACATTCATATATTTTGTTCTTTCTAGACATTTTATTGTAGCTAATAACTATAGTTATGGGATGTAAGGCTAGCTATCGTAGTTAGGATTTAATTTATTATACCTACATAAGATGAAAGAACATTAAAAATGGAAATGTTTTATTTTAACAATATACTAGTTAAAGTGGATGATATTAATATATATTCTTAGTATCTGTCATTATGAATCAAAATTGTTTATCAAAACAGCTTCTAAACAGCTTTTAGACAGCTTGTGAACAATTTATTTCTTAATTAGTTTTACAATCACAGGATACATCTTCCCCCAACATAATCGGATATGTTCCTCTAAGTTTTATATATAAATCTTGAGATATTTTGGCTTTGCGTTCTTTCTCACGTACATAGCAAACACATTGAAAATCAGAGTGTAAGTTTATACTTCACATCGAAAGTCGTCTAGTGGTCAGGAATTTTTGATCGTTCTTAACAAAAGACTACAAAAGCTCGTAGACGTTAATAACAACTTGTAACCAGCTAATAATAATAAGTAAACATCAAGTAAACAGATACTAAACATATAGAAACCAGATACTAAACAGCTAGTAAACAACTTGTATACATCTACTAAACATATAGAAACCAGATACTAAATAGCTAGTAAGCAACTTGGATACATCTGGTAAACAACTTGTATACATCTACTAAACATATAGAAACCAGATACTAAACATCTTGTATACATCTACTAAACATATAGTAACCAGCTAATATAAACTAGTAAGCAACTAATAGACATCTACCAAGCAGATAGTAACCATCTAAGAATAGCTCATAACAGTTAATAACAGCTAGTAATCAAAGTCCAAGCAGCTCATCATGAATCACGAAAACCAGATGAGTATTGTAATTAAAGAGTTTATTAAACTTATTCAGAATCTTAGACAATGATGTCATACTCATACAAATAGTATACAAATAGAATAGAACTAGAAAACTAGAACTAGAAAAATAGTTGACATCTGAGAAAGATTACATTGTGAGAACTATTTTACATCTATCTATGGGAACCAAGCGAAAATCTGCGTTTGGAACGAAGATTAATAACCGACATGTTTCTTACAGAGGGATGGAGTAAGAAAATTAATTATATACAAATATATATTAAATATAATTAATTATGAATTTAATGAAATATGTTTACAATAATAAAATATATAAAAAAATATTGAGTGATCCTAAAAATTTTGTTGCTGACTGTAATTAAAACTACAGGTACAAATGAAGGGGAAGTATTTTATTCAATGTCCTTGGGTCTTGGACATGTGACTTTGATGACGGTAAGGTAATGATAGTTCACTGCAAGTGTGATTGGCTAACACATCTTAGAAACTTTAACTTGTGTACTTTGATAATTCTTAATAAGAGACTATAGCAACTATAATACTTGTTAACATTTAGTTACCATCTAAAACCAAGTACTTTACAGATACTGTACAGATAGTAACCATCCAAAACCAAGTACTGTACAGGTACTATACAAAAGTAACCATCCAAAAACAAGACTAAACAGAAAGTAACCATCAAAATACTGCTAGGTAACAACTAAATACAACGTGTTCAACGTGTCAAGTCGATGTCAATATGAGTACTACCCTAAAAAATTATATATCTCTGGATAATCTTCAAGGTCAAAATCTATTAAATTCCGGATGGAGCAGTGGAGATGAAATTTTGTACGGGACCCACCTTTAACTTTTCTGTACCATTAAAAAATTTGTTGGGATTTGCTGAGGATTATAAAAAAGTTTTGTTAAATTGTAAACACGAACTAGTGTTGATGCTAACTAAGAATCTCGGTGAATCTTGAACAAACCAGAAATGAACAAACTTTTAAACTGGAAATTACGAATAAAACCTGGAAAATTCCCCATGTAACTCTGAGCGATTTTACAAAAATTAAGATGTACGATATTATTAAAAGTGGTCTAAGCCTACCAATCGCATTCCAGAGTTGGGATTTACATGTTAACCCCAAATTGGGTATGGGAGTCAACAGAGCTGGAATGTGAAATTGTCGGCTAACCGCGAAAACCAAGATTTTCCATACTTGGATTTACACTAAATGGAGAACTTATCACAAATAACTTATCAAACTTGAAAGTTCACTTGAATTCTGAGTCATATACATATGATAATCTGAATTAATTGATTTTAGTAAGAATCAGTATGCTCAGCTGTATGAAATGTATACAAGATTTTAATCTAGTTACTATAATCGTGAATCACAACCATTTTTGACCCCAAATGAATTTAAATTGAAGAATAAACTCTTTAATTACAATACTGATTAGCAGGTTACCATCTATTTAGTAGATGTATAGAAGTTGTTTAGTATCTGGTTTCTATATGTTTAGTAGATGTATACAAGTTGTTTACCAGATGTATCCAAGTTGCTTACTAGCTATTTAGTATCTGGTTTCTATATGTTTAGTATCTGTTTACTTGATGTTTACTTATTATTATTAGCTGGTTACTAGTTGTTATTAACGTCTACGAGCTTTTATAGTCTTTTGTTAAGATTGATCAAAAATTCTTGATCACTAGACGACTTTCGATGTGAAGTAAAAACTTACACTCTGATTTTCAATGTGTTTGCTATGTACGTAAGAAAGAATCAAAGCCAAAATATCTCAAGATTGATATATAAATCTTGGAGGAACATGTCCGATTATGTTGGGGGAAGATGTATCCTGTGATTGTAAAACTAATAAAGAAATAAATTGTTCACAAGTTGTCTAAAAGCTGTGTAGAAGCTGCTTTGATAAACAATTTTGATTCATAATTCCAGATATTAAGAATATATAATAATATCATCCACTTTCACTAGTATATTGTTAAAATAAAACATTTCCATTTTTAATGTTCTTTCATCTTATGTAGGTATAATAAATTAAATCCTAACTACGATAGCTAGCCTTACATCCCATAACTATAGTTATTAGCTACAATAAAATGTCTAGAAAGAACAAAATATATGAATGTCAAAAACGATTTAAAACTAACTATAATTGTGAAAGTAATTGAAATCGCTCCGACGTAATACAGTAAAAAACAAAAAACACTGTGATTATCCCATTTTCTATCACCATAACAAATGTGTATACCCACACCTAAATGACCAATTGTATCCTTTCTCCAAAAATGTCACCGATAATTTAAATCCCATTAAGCAAACCACCCATTGCTAACCGTACCATAACCCCAGAGTCAAGTTGGTTACCTACAATAAACACCGATGGTGGTGTAAAGGATTGCTAAAATGCCTCGACGCAGGCGCAAAGGTCATAAAAAAAGGTCATAAAATATATAATTAGGAAAGTATTTTTTATTTGCGAACAATTTATAACTGTTACCAACAACACTAGTACTTGTTCCAAAGGATTTGCTTAAATGCCTCGACGCAGGCGCAAAGGTCAAGGTATTGGAAAAAATTCATGGAATATTATCCCTTGACCAAATACGAAATTTCTTCTATTTGGATAATAAAAAAATATATATTAATTCAATGCTTTGATTTTTCCATCAAAATGCTTGATAAATCTAGTTGTATGATATTCTCTAACTAACTAACTCTCTAACTATTCTCTAACTAACTAATTGAGTAATAAGTTTTCATGTGTCTACTTAATTTACCAAAAACAGTATTAGTCTTCTCTCATAAAATTGATCTTTTGGATCCCTCTTATTCCCCACCGGTGAAATGTATGTTCCTCATATTTAATAATGATGGTTTGTCAACCCCGACCAACCTCCGCAACATAGATGGATACTTGTAATTCATATTTAAGATATTTCCATCCTTCTCTAACTAACATCCTTTTATCCATCATGTAAACAGGTTTAGAATTGTATTGCATGCTTCAACCCCTAGCCACAACCACCACTGTAACAGATTTCACTTTTCCAATGGCTGCCCCAGCTACCTAAACTGTACATTTCTTTTGATTTTCTCTTTTTCTTTCTAAGCAATGTACACAATTTGTAAACTGGTTCTGACCTCCCTCTTTTATGGCATCCTCTACTTTATTTTCGTTATATTTCTGATCTTTTCCTAACAGTAGGTTGTTAAACTTTTATAATTTTATGGGATTATTGAGCACCCGAAATCCCAGATAATAACTCATAACATGTAACTAGCAGAATATAGTCAAAGATATCAGACTCTAAAAAGACAAGATTTACCTGCTATTCAATTTACCATCTACAATCCCTGGAGAAGAGTTTAGTATTTGCAGTTTAATTTTCTAATCTATTGATTTCACAGATTCCCGCTGGTAAATACCAATTTTTAACAAATGGCTGCCAACTCCATACCATTCAGACACTGGTTTACAACCTCATAGAACTGACTCTCAAGGTATCTGTAATGCACAATATATTTCCGTCTCTCTTCTTCCAATCAATATTAAACAAGGAAGAACGCTATAGTCGAGTACCTCGACTATCAGATACCCGTTACTCAGCTATATGGAGATATGCAAGCAGCAAAGCGAGATTAAAATGCGCCACCTACCGGCGGTATACAGATTTAAGCGTTATGGGCGTTAGAGTGGGCGTGGAAAATAATAAACATAAACTTGCCACGATGTTCATCTAATTTTAGTCAGCATGAGCATTTTCGCGTTCTTTGTAATAATTATAACAACCTATATCATTTAATTTGTTCCTCAACCTCTATCCCTGTATTAAAACTAAAATCTTAGCTCATTTGCTTTAGTCTTGTTAATCTATGTTTTGTCCTGTCCTTGTTTGATCTATGTACCTTCCTCGCGAACCGTATTTGCCCGAAATAAAAATGGGCCCGCGCGTAACAAGCACGTGCTTGGTGTCGTTTGGGCCACTTGTTTGTACTGCTCTTAGTGCATCAACGTTCAACAAATATCAAATTGTATAATAAATTGGTCAATTTCCTCATGAAATTTCATTAAATTAATTTTATTTTCTTACAGGGCCTTACACATCTAATCTCCACTTCAAAATGACGTATGAAAAAAATTTTTTTATTGTTTTGGGGCTACTTTTAAGAAATGTCAAAATAATGTATGCATTGCTAAGAGCACAAACTCCGCCCTTAAGGTGTGTTTCACAATAGGGAAACCGGTTTCCTTTAAACCTGTTTAATGACGGACAGCCCATTTCCTCGATATTAATGAGCTGACGACTCCTAAAAAACGTCTGTAGAAATCGTTTCTTTTCCACACCTTTACAAATAATTTGTTTTCCGCTTGTAATTGTCCTTAGATACTTTCGAGTTTGTGGAAAATATTTTCTCCATCGTTCCAAAAAATTTTGTGATGTGTATTGGTTAACCAAATTGCAGTCTTTCGAGATTTTGTATTTAGCAAAGTAAAATCATATGGTGGTTCTATTAAAAAACTATTATTCAAGCTTGGATCTTTTTGAATACAATTCCAATTTCCTTTAGAATTATATTATTATTATTATCAAAGAAACCTTGAACATCAACCGAAACAGTATCTTTCAACATTTTTCTAATGTTAAACAACTCGTTGTACTATTTGGGTATTTTCATGACTTGGTGTCTTTAGTTCTATTGAAATTCTCACATCAATAAGACCAATTTTTACTGATTCGTTTTGATATGAAAGATCAACCACAATAATAGGGTTATTCAATTTAAATTCATTTGGGGTCAAAAATGGTTGTGACTCACGATTATAGTAACTAGATTAAAATCTTGTATACATTTCATACAGCTGAGCATACTGATTCTTACTAAAATCAACATTCAGATTATCATATGGATATGACTCAGAATTCAAGTGAACTTTCAAGTTTGATAAGTTATTTGTGATAAGTTCTCCATTTAGTGTAAATCCAAGTATGGAAAATCTTGGTTTTCGCGGTTAGCCGACAATTTCACATTCCAGCTCGGTTGACTCCCATACCCAATTTGGGGTTAACATGTAAATCCCAACTCTGGAATGCGATTGGTAGGTTTAGACCACTTTTAATAATATCGTACATCTTAATTTTTGTAAAATCGCTCAGAGTTACATGGGGAATTTTCCAGGTTTTATTCGTAATTTCCAGTTTAAAAGTTTGTTCATTTCTGGTTTGTTCAAGATTCACCGAGATTCTTAGTTAGCATCAACACTAGTTCGTGTTTACAATTTAACAAAACTTTTTTATAATCCTCAGCAAATCCCAACAAATTTTTTAATGGTACAGAAAAGTTAAAGGTGGGTCCCGTACAAAATTTCATCTCCACTGCTCCATCCGGAATTTAATAGATTTTGACTTTGAAGATTATCCAGAGATATATAATTTTTTAGGGTAGTACTCATATTGACATCGACTTGACACGTTGAACACGTTGTATTTAGTTGTTACCTAGCAGTATTTTGATGGTTACTTTCTGTTTAGTCTTGTTTTTGGATGGTTACTTTTGTATAGTACCTGTACAGTACTTGGTTTTGGATGGTTACTATCTGTACAGTATCTGTAAAGTACTTGGTTTTAGATGGTAACTAAATGTTAACAAGTATTATAGTTGCTATAGTCTCTTATTAAGAATTATCAAAGTACACAAGTTAAAGTTTCTAAGATGTGTTAGCCAATAACACTTGCAGTGAACTATCATTACCTTACCGTCATCAAAGTCACATGTCCAAGACCCAAGGACATTGAATAAAATACTTCCCCTTCATTTGTACCTGTAGTTTTAATTACAGTCAGCAACAAAATTTTTAGGATCACTCAATATTTTTTTATATATTTTATTATTGTAAACATATTTCATTAAAATTCATAATTAATTATATTTAATATATATTTGTATATAATTAATTTTCTTACTCCATCCCTCTGTAAGAAACATGTCGGTTATTAATCTTCGTTCCAAACGCAGATTTTCGCTTGGTTCCCATAGATAGATGTAAAATAGTTCTCACAATGTAATCTTTCTCAGATGTCAACTATTTTTCTAGTTCTAGTTTTCTAGTTCTATTCTATTTGTATACTATTTGTATGAGTATGACATCATTGTCTAAGATTCTGAATAAGTTTAATAAACTCTTTAATTACAATACTCATCTGGTTTTCGTGATTCATGATGAGCTGCTTGGACTTTGATTACTAGCTGTTATTAACTGTTATGAGCTATTCTTAGATGGTTTACTATCTGCTTGGTAGATGTCTATTAGTTGCTTACTAGTTTATATTAGCTGGTTACTATATGTTTAGTAGATGTATACAAGATGTTTAGTATCTGGTTTCTATATGTTTAGTAGATGTATACAAGTTGTTTACCAGATGTATCCAAGTTGCTTACTAGCTATTTAGTATCTGGTTTCTATATGTTTAGTATCTGTTTACTTGATGTTTACTTATTATTATTAGCTGGTTACAAGTTGTTATTAACATCTACGAGCTTTTGTAGTCTTTTGTTAAGAACGATCAAAAATTCCTGATCACTAGACGACTTTCGATGTGAAGTAAAAACTTACACTCTGATTTTCAATGTGTTTGCTATGTACGTGAGAAAGAACGCAAAGCCAAAATATCTCAAGATTTATATATAAAACTTAGAGGAACATATCCGATTATGTTGGGGGAAGATGTATCCTGTGATTGTAAAACTAATTAAGAAATAAATTGTTCACAAGCTGTCTAAAAGCTGTTTAGAAGCTGTTTTGATAAACAATTTTGATTCATAATGACAGATACTAAGAATATATATTAATAACATCCACTTTAACTAGTATATTGTTAAAATAAAACATTTCCATTTTTAATGTTCTTTCATCTTATGTAGGTATAATAAATTAAATCCTAACTACGATAGCTAGCCTTACATCCCATAACTATAGTTATTAGCTACAATAAAATGTCTAGAAAGAACAAAATATATGAATGTCAAAAACGATTTAAAACTAACTATAATTGTGAAAGTAATTGAAATCGCTCCGACGTAATACAGTAAAAAACAAAAAACACTGTGATTATCCCATTTTCTATCACCATAACAAATGTGTATACCCACACCTAAATGACCAATTGTATCCTTTCTCCAAAAATGTCACCGATAATTTAAATCCCATTAAGGAAACCACCCATTGCTAACCGTACCATATCCCAGAGTCAAGTTGGTTACCTACAATAAACACCGATGGTGGTGTAAAGGATTGCTAAAATGCCTCGACGCAGGCGTAAAGGTCATAAAAAAAGGTCATAAAATATATAATTAGGAAAGTATTTTTTATTTGCGAACAATTTATAACTGTTACCAACAACACTAGTACTTGTTCCAAAGGATTTGCTTAAATGCCTCGACGCAGGCGCAAAGGTCAAGGTATTGGAAAAAATTCATGGAATATTATCCCTTCATAAAAGAGGTCATAAAATATATAATTAGGAAAGTATTTTTTATTTGCGAACAATTTATAACTGTTACCAACAACACAAATAGGTGTTACAAAGGATTGCTAAAATGCCTTGATGCAGGCGCAAAGGTCAAGGTAATAGAAAAATTCATGGAATATTATCCCTTGACCAAAACGAAATTTCTTCTATTTGGATAATAAAAAAATATATATTAATTCAATGCTTTGATTTTTCCATCAAAATGCTTGATAAATCTAGTTGTATGATATTCTCTAACTAACTAACTCTCTAACTATTCTCTAACTAACTAATTGAGTAATAAGTTTTCATGTGTCTATTTAATTTACCAAAAACAGTATTAGTCTTCTCTCATAAAATTGATCTTTTGGATCCCTCTTATTCCCCACCGGTGAAATGTATGTTCCTCATATTTAATAATGATGGTTTGTCAACCCCGACCAACCTCCGCAACATAGATGGATACTTGTAATTCATATTTAAGATATTTCCATCCTTCTCTAACTAACATCCTTTTATCCATCATGTAAACAGGTTTAGAATTGTATTGCATGCTTCAACCCCTAGCCACAACCACCACTGTAACAGATTTCACTTTTCCAATGGCTGCCCCAGCTACCTAAACTGTACATTTCTTTTGATTTTCTCTTTTTCTTTCTAAGCAATGTACACAATTTGTAAACTGGTTCTGACCTCCCTCTTTTATGGCATCCTCTACTTTATTTTCGTTATATTTCTGATCTTTTCCTAACAGTAGGTTGTTAAACTTTTATAATTTTATGGGATTATTGAGCACCCGAAATCCCAGATAATAACTCATAACATGTAGTTAGCAGAATATAATCAAAGATATCAGACAATTAAAGAAAAGAACCGCTTAATATTTGCAGTTATATTTTCTAATTTATTGATTTCACAGATTCCCACCGATGAATACCAATTTATATCAAGGATGGTTGCCAACTCCATCCCATTTAGACACATTTACTCCTAAATTGAATCATGATTTACAGCGTCATAGAACAAAATATTTCCGTCTCTTTTCTATCAATGTTAAAAAATGTCTAAAACTGGTTTTGGAGATAATTTCATTCTTATAATTAAATTAGGAAAAATCATTAAACCAATAGAGAGAGAGAAATATATTATCATTTTGTTTTGTGTTAATATCCTAAGTGTTCAAACCAAAAGGGTGTTTAATTTCTGGGGGCAGTGACGAGCGGCAGATTTATCCAGATGTCTACAACTCGCGTGCTCGCACTGCCCTCTGCTCTCCGTCACCATCTCTCCCCTAAGCTATGGAGCGCTTTAATTATGTAAGGCTTTACTAGTTCAATTTTCAAAGTGACAATAAGAACCCCAACGTACTCCCGTGTGTTTCGTACCTGCGTTCTTGGGACTCCGTTGTTCTAGTTTAAGCAATCAAGCCACCCCACCCGAACACCAAGAATAATACATAAATTATTTTTTCAAAATTATTTATTTCAGAAAATTATTCAATTATCGCATTCAAATAATTACCAGATTAAAAGGAACTACTATTTCGATAGTAGTGAACTTATACTAATATGCATTTATTTATTTATATTTTATATGATATTTGTTGAAAATGGTGATTATATATAATGATGATAATAAATATTATGAAATATGAATATCAACTCAAACCGAAAACAGATTCAGGGTTTAAGTACAGGTAAAACTTCATAACTACCTGTAAAACCTTAGACTATCTACATAACAACCCTTTTTTCTTTTTAACTTTTAGGTACTCTTATTTTAATATCATGTGTATCATTAATATATTCTTTTTTATTCAATTTTTTATTTTCAGTGAGTAATTCATGTAAAGATTCTGTAATAGGTTTAAAAGTTTCCTCCAAATTTGATACGTTCTAATTTTTTATTTGTTTTAATTCATCAAATTTTCTTTTTAATGAATATCTACTTTTCGTCAACTGTTCTAAAAGTTTACTCTTCATTGTTGTCGTTTTTTTTTATACTCATGTGCTACTGGGAAATATGTAGTATAATTTAAATATTTATAACAAAGGGTTGGAGTTTGAGTTTTATGAAATTTTATTTTTATTTTTATTTACCAAAAAAGATACATTAATAATATTAAAAATGAATACATTTTAAGCTTTATTTAATTCTAAATAGAGATTGTTATCAATTCTTTAAATAACACAAAAAAGATTATCCTTTATATATTCAATTGTTGAATCCTCTAAAGTTGAGTATCGTTCCGGTAAGTGGTTTTCTTACGTTGAGCTCGTCGAATAGGGTAGTACACCTCCGATTCCATCCTCGTCTTTGTTAAAATAGGTTTTGGTGCGTTACCATTAAAATCCTTGAGTACTTTCATCATTCCCGGATTGACCATTTGTAGTTGTTTCTTCTTTTAGTTGTTTTCGTTGTTTTTGTTGCTTTTACCTGTTTTTAGTAGTTGTAGCTGTTTTTGTTGTTGATTTTACTTGTTTTTTTTAGCAGATGTAGCTGTTTTATTGTTGTTTTCAGCTGTTTTTAGCAGTTGTAGCTGTTTTTGTTGTTGATTTTACCTGTTTTTTTAGCAGTTGTAGCTGTTTTTGTTGTTGCTTTTACCTGTTTTTAGCAGTTGTAGCTGTTTTTGTTGTTAATTTTAGTTGTTTTTTAGCAGATGTAGCTGTTGTGTTGTTGTTTTCAGCTGTTTTTAGCAGTTGTAGCTGTTGAGGAACGTTTTAGCTTGAAACTTTTAGGTTGAGACTGTTTGCAGGTGGTTTTTAAATGTGAGTTAGAATAACTTTTGATCGAGTTTTTCTACCTTGAGGTAAAATAACTCTCCCTTTTCTATCTCATTCTTGATTTAGAATCGACCAATCTGCCCATTAAATTAAATTTGGAATACTGTTCTTTCGTTTGGAGTCTTCAGTATCAAGTGCACATTGACCGTATATAGTCCGTACAGAAACAATTTCTTCTTTTTGCCTTACGTGGTTTGAACTGGGATCAAAACGTCAGGTTGCCTTCTTACTCGAGTAGATTGCTTTTAATTAATTTGCCTAGTCTAGTAAGCCGTAGAACTACGCTTGGTACTATTTTTATGAATAATCTTATCAGAGGCGATATTGATTCTGTAGATTTGGTAAGCCGCCTTACTTTCAATGTTCCTGTTAGACTAATGCGAAACTACTATCCTATAAACTTGCCACGATGTTCATCTAATTTTAGTCAGCATGAGCATTTTCGCGTTCTTTGTAATAATTATAACAACCTATATCATTTAATTTGTTCCTCAACCTCTATCCCTGTATTAAAACTAAAATCTTAGCTCATTTGCTTTAGTCTTGTTGATCTATGTTTTGTCCTGTCCTTGTTTGATCTATGTACCTTCCTCGCGAACCGTATTTGCCCGAAATAAAAATGGGCCCGCGCGTAACAAGCACGTGCTTGGTGTCGTTTGGGCCACTTGTTTGTACTGCTCTTAGTGCATCAACGTTCAACAAATATCAAATTGTATAATAAATTGGTCAATTTCTTCATGAAATTTCATTAAATTAATTTTATTTTCTTACAGGGCCTTACACATCTAATCTCCACTTCAAAATGACGTATGAAAAAAATTTTTTTATTGTTTTGGGGCTACTTTTAAGAAATGTCAAAATAATGTATGCATTGCTAAGAGCACAAACTCCACCCTTAAGGTGTGTTTCACAATAGGGAAACCGGTTTCCTTTAAACCTGTTTAATGACGGACAGCCCATTTCCTCGATATTAATGAGCTGACGACTCCTAAAAAACGTCTGTAGAAATCGTTTCTTTTCCACACCTTTACAAATAATTTGTTTTCCGCTTGTAATTGTCCTTAGATACTTTCGAGTTTGTGGAAAATATTTTCTCCATCGTTCCAAAAAATTTTGTGATGTGTATTGGTTAACCAAATTGCAGTCTTTCGAGATTTTGTATTTAGCAAAGTAAAATCATATGGTGGTTCTATTAAAAAACTATTATTCAAGCTTGGATCTTTTTGAATACAATTCCAATTTCCTTTAGAATTATATTATTATTATTATCAAAGAAACCTTGAACATCAACCGAAACAGTATCTTTCAACATTTTTCTAATGTTAAACAACTCGTTGTACTATTTGGGTATTTTCATGACTTGGTGTCTTTAGTTCTATTGAAATTCTCACATCAATAAGACCAATTTTTACTGATTCGTTTTGATATGAAAGATCAACCACAATAATAGGGTTCTTCAATTTAAATTCATTTGGGGTCAAAAATGGTTGTGACTCACGATTATAGTAACTAGATTAAAATCTTGTATACATTTCATACAGCTGAGCATACTGATTCTTACTAAAATCAACATTCAGATTATCATATGGATATGACTCAGAATTCAAGTGAACTTTCAAGTTTGATAAGTTATTTGTGATATGTTCTCCATTTAGTGTAAATCCAAGTATGGAAAATCTTGGTTTTCGCGGTTAGCCGACAATTTCACATTCCAGCTCGGTTGACTCCCATACCCAATTTGGGGTTAACATGTAACTCCCAACTCTGGAATGCGATTGGTAGGTTTAGACCACTTTTAATAATATCGTACATCTTAATTTTTGTAAAATCGCTCAGAGTTACATGGGGAATTTTCCAGGTTTTATTCGTAATTTCCAGTTTAAAAGTTTGTTCATTTCTGGTTTGTTCAAGATTCACCGAGATTCTTAGTTAGCATCAACACTAGTTCGTGTTTACAATTTAACAAAACTTTTTTATAATCCTCAGCAAATCCCAACAAATTTTTTAATGGTACAGAAAAGTTAAAGGTGGGTCCCGTACAAAATTTCATCTCCACTGCTCCATCCGGAATTTAATAGATTTTGACTTTGAAGATTATCCAGAGATATATAATTTTTTAGGGTAGTACTCATATTGACATCGACTTGACACGTTGAACACGTTGTATTTAGTTGTTACCTAGCAGTATTTTGATGGTTACTTTCTGTTTAGTCTTGTTTTTGGATGGTTACTTTTGTATAGTACCTGTACAGTACTTGGTTTTGGATGGTTACTATCTGTACAGTATCTGTAAAGTACTTGGTTTTAGATGGTAACTAAATGTTAACAAGTATTATAGTTGCTATAGTCTCTTATTAAAAATTATCAAAGTACACAAGTTAAACTTTCTAAGATGTGTTAGCCAATAACACTTGCAGTGAACTATCATTACCTTACCGTCATCAAAGTCACATGTCCAAGACCCAAGGACATTGAATAAAATACTTCCCCTTCATTTGTACCTGTAGTTTTAATTACAGTCAGCAACAAAATTTTTAGGATCACTCAATATTTTTTTATATATTTTATTATTGTAAACATATTTCATTAAATTCATAATTAATTAATAATAAAGAAACATGTCGGTTATTAATCTTCGTTCCAAACGCAGATTTTCGCTTGGTTCCCATAGATAGATGTAAAATAGTTCTCACAATGTAATCTTTCTCAGATGTCAACTATTTTTCTAGTTCTAGTTTTCTAGTTCTATTCTATTTGTATACTATTTGTATGAGTATGACATCATTGTCTAAGATTCTGAATAAGTTTAATAAACTCTTTAATTACAATACTCATCTGGTTTTCGTGATTCATGATGAGCTGCTTGGACTTTGATTACTAGCTGTTATTAACTGTTATGAGCTATTCTTAGATGGTTACTATCTGCTTGGTAGATGTCTATTAGTTGCTTACTAGTTTATATTAGCTGGTTACTATATGTTTAGTAGATGTATACAAGATGTTTAGTATCTGGTTTCTATATGTTTAGTAGATGTATACAAGTTGTTTACCAGATGTATCCAAGTTGCTTACTAGCTATTTAGTATCTGGTTTCTATATGTTTAGTATCTGTTTACTTGATGTTTACTTATTATTATTAGCTGGTTACAAGTTGTTATTAACGTCTACGAGCTTTTGTAGTCTTTTGTTAAGAACGATCAAAAATTCCTGATCACTAGACGACTTTCGATGTGAAGTAAAAACTTACACTCTGATTTTCAATGTGTTTGCTATGTACGTGAGAAAGAACGCAAAGCCAAAATATCTCAAGATTTATATATAAAACATATCCGATTATGTTGGGGGAAGATGTATCCTGTGATTGTAAAACTAATTAAGAAATAAATTGTTCACAAGCTGTCTAAAAGCTGTTTAGAAGCTGTTTTGATAAACAATTTTGATTCATAATGACAGATACTAAGAATATATATTAATATCATCCACTTTAACTAGTATATTGTTAAAATAAAACATTTCCATTTTTAATGTTCTTTCATCTTATGTAGGTATAATAAATTAAATCCTAACTACGATAGCTAGCCTTACATCCCATAACTATAGTTATTAGCTACAATAAAATGTCTAGAAAGAACAAAATATATGAATGTCAAAAACGATTTAAAACTAACTATAATTGTGAAAGTAATTGAAATCGCTCCGACGTAATACAGTAAAAAACAAAAAACACTGTGATTATCCCATTTTCTATCACCATAACAAATGTGTATACCCACACCTAAATGACCAATTGTATCCTTTCTCCAAAAATGTCACCGATAATTTAAATCCCATTAAGCAAACCACCCATTGCTAACCGTACCATAACCCCAGAGTCAAGTTGGTTACCTACAATAAACACCGATGGTGGTGTAAAGGATTGCTAAAATGCCTCGACGCAGGCGCAAAGGTCATAAAAAAAGGTCATAAAATATATAATTAGGAAAGTATTTTTTATTTGCGAACAATTTATAACTGTTACCAACAACACTAGTACTTGTTCCAAAGGATTTGCTTAAATGCCTCGACGCAGGCGCAAAGGTCAAGGTATTGGAAAAAATTCATGGAATATTATCCCTTGACCAAATACGAAATTTCTTCTATTTGGATAATAAAAAAATATATATTAATTCAATGCTTTGATTTTTCCATCAAAATGCTTGATAAATCTAGTTGTATGATATTCTCTAACTAACTAACTCTCTAACTATTCTCTAACTAACTAATTGAGTAATAAGTTTTCATGTGTCTACTTAATTTACCAAAAACAGTATTAGTCTTCTCTCATAAAATTGATCTTTTGGATCCCTCTTATTCCCCACCGGTGAAATGTATGTTCCTCATATTTAATAATGATGGTTTGTCAACCCCGACCAACCTCCGCAACATAGATGGATACTTGTAATTCATATTTAAGATATTTCCATCCTTCTCTAACTAACATCCTTTTATCCATCATGTAAACAGGTTTAGAATTGTATTGCATGCTTCAACCCCTAGCCACAACCACCACTGTAACAGATTTCACTTTTCCAATGGCTGCCCCAGCTACCTAAACTGTACATTTCTTTTGATTTTCTCTTTTTCTTTCTAAGCAATGTACACAATTTGTAAACTGGTTCTGACCTCCCTCTTTTATGGCATCCTCTACTTTATTTTCGTTATATTTCTGATCTTTTCCTAACAGTAGGTTGTTAAACTTTTATAATTTTATGGGATTATTGAGCACCCGAAATCCCAGATAATAACTCATAACATGTAACTAGCAGAATATAGTCAAAGATATCAGACTCTAAAAAGACAAGATTTACCTGCTATTCAATTTACCATCTACAATCCCTGGAGAAGAGTTTAGTATTTGCAGTTTAATTTTCTAATCTATTGATTTCACAGATTCCCGCTGGTAAATACCAATTTTTAACAAATGGCTGCCAACTCCATACCATTCAGACACTGGTTTACAACCTCATAGAACTGACTCTCAAGGTATCTGTAATGCACAATATATTTCCGTCTCTCTTCTTCCAATCAATATTAAACAAGGAAGAACGCTATAGTCGAGTACCTCGACTATCAGATACCCGTTACTCAGCTATATGGAGATATGCAAGCAGCAAAGCGAGATTAAAATGCGCCACCTACCGGCGGTATACAGATTTAAGCGTTATGGGCGTTAGAGTGGGCGTGGAAAATAATAAACATAAACTTGCCACGATGTTCATCTAATTTTAGTCAGCATGAGCATTTTCGCGTTCTTTGTAATAATTATAACAACCTATATCATTTAATTTGTTCCTCAACCTCTATCCCTGTATTAAAACTAAAATCTTAGCTCATTTGCTTTAGTCTTGTTAATCTATGTTTTGTCCTGTCCTTGTTTGATCTATGTACCTTCCTCGCGAACCGTATTTGCCCGAAATAAAAATGGGCCCGCGCGTAACAAGCACGTGCTTGGTGTCGTTTGGGCCACTTGTTTGTACTGCTCTTAGTGCATCAACGTTCAACAAATATCAAATTGTATAATAAATTGGTCAATTTCCTCATGAAATTTCATTAAATTAATTTTATTTTCTTACAGGGCCTTACACATCTAATCTCCACTTCAAAATGACGTATGAAAAAAATTTTTTTATTGTTTTGGGGCTACTTTTAAGAAATGTCAAAATAATGTATGCATTGCTAAGAGCACAAACTCCGCCCTTAAGGTGTGTTTCACAATAGGGAAACCGGTTTCCTTTAAACCTGTTTAATGACGGACAGCCCATTTCCTCGATATTAATGAGCTGACGACTCCTAAAAAACGTCTGTAGAAATCGTTTCTTTTCCACACCTTTACAAATAATTTGTTTTCCGCTTGTAATTGTCCTTAGATACTTTCGAGTTTGTGGAAAATATTTTCTCCATCGTTCCAAAAAATTTTGTGATGTGTATTGGTTAACCAAATTGCAGTCTTTCGAGATTTTGTATTTAGCAAAGTAAAATCATATGGTGGTTCTATTAAAAAACTATTATTCAAGCTTGGATCTTTTTGAATACAATTCCAATTTCCTTTAGAATTATATTATTATTATTATCAAAGAAACCTTGAACATCAACCGAAACAGTATCTTTCAACATTTTTCTAATGTTAAACAACTCGTTGTACTATTTGGGTATTTTCATGACTTGGTGTCTTTAGTTCTATTGAAATTCTCACATCAATAAGACCAATTTTTACTGATTCGTTTTGATATGAAAGATCAACCACAATAATAGGGTTATTCAATTTAAATTCATTTGGGGTCAAAAATGGTTGTGACTCACGATTATAGTAACTAGATTAAAATCTTGTATACATTTCATACAGCTGAGCATACTGATTCTTACTAAAATCAACATTCAGATTATCATATGGATATGACTCAGAATTCAAGTGAACTTTCAAGTTTGATAAGTTATTTGTGATAAGTTCTCCATTTAGTGTAAATCCAAGTATGGAAAATCTTGGTTTTCGCGGTTAGCCGACAATTTCACATTCCAGCTCGGTTGACTCCCATACCCAATTTGGGGTTAACATGTAAATCCCAACTCTGGAATGCGATTGGTAGGTTTAGACCACTTTTAATAATATCGTACATCTTAATTTTTGTAAAATCGCTCAGAGTTACATGGGGAATTTTCCAGGTTTTATTCGTAATTTCCAGTTTAAAAGTTTGTTCATTTCTGGTTTGTTCAAGATTCACCGAGATTCTTAGTTAGCATCAACACTAGTTCGTGTTTACAATTTAACAAAACTTTTTTATAATCCTCAGCAAATCCCAACAAATTTTTTAATGGTACAGAAAAGTTAAAGGTGGGTCCCGTACAAAATTTCATCTCCACTGCTCCATCCGGAATTTAATAGATTTTGACTTTGAAGATTATCCAGAGATATATAATTTTTTAGGGTAGTACTCATATTGACATCGACTTGACACGTTGAACACGTTGTATTTAGTTGTTACCTAGCAGTATTTTGATGGTTACTTTCTGTTTAGTCTTGTTTTTGGATGGTTACTTTTGTATAGTACCTGTACAGTACTTGGTTTTGGATGGTTACTATCTGTACAGTATCTGTAAAGTACTTGGTTTTAGATGGTAACTAAATGTTAACAAGTATTATAGTTGCTATAGTCTCTTATTAAGAATTATCAAAGTACACAAGTTAAAGTTTCTAAGATGTGTTAGCCAATAACACTTGCAGTGAACTATCATTACCTTACCGTCATCAAAGTCACATGTCCAAGACCCAAGGACATTGAATAAAATACTTCCCCTTCATTTGTACCTGTAGTTTTAATTACAGTCAGCAACAAAATTTTTAGGATCACTCAATATTTTTTTATATATTTTATTATTGTAAACATATTTCATTAAATTCATAATTAATTATATTTAATATATATTTGTATATAATTAATTTTCTTACTCCATCCCTCTGTAAGAAACATGTCGGTTATTAATCTTCGTTCCAAACGCAGATTTTCGCTTGGTTCCCATAGATAGATGTAAAATAGTTCTCACAATGTAATCTTTCTCAGATGTCAACTATTTTTCTAGTTCTAGTTTTCTAGTTCTATTCTATTTGTATACTATTTGTATGAGTATGACATCATTGTCTAAGATTCTGAATAAGTTTAATAAACTCTTTAATTACAATACTCATCTGGTTTTCGTGATTCATGATGAGCTGCTTGGACTTTGATTACTAGCTGTTATTAACTGTTATGAGCTATTCTTAGATGGTTACTATCTGCTTGGTAGATGTCTATTAGTTGCTTACTAGTTTATATTAGCTGGTTACTATATGTTTAGTAGATGTATACAAGATGTTTAGTATCTGGTTTCTATATGTTTAGTAGATGTATACAAGTTGTTTACCAGATGTATCCAAGTTGCTTACTAGCTATTTAGTATCTGGTTTCTATATGTTTAGTATCTGTTTACTTGATGTTTACTTATTATTATTAGCTGGTTACAAGTTGTTATTAACATCTACGAGCTTTTGTAGTCTTTTGTTAAGAACGATCAAAAATTCCTGATCACTAGACGACTTTCGATGTGAAGTAAAAACTTACACTCTGATTTTCAATGTGTTTGCTATGTACGTGAGAAAGAACGCAAAGCCAAAATATCTCAAGATTTATATATAAAACTTAGAGGAACATATCCGATTATGTTGGGGGAAGATGTATCCTGTGATTGTAAAACTAATTAAGAAATAAATTGTTCACAAGCTGTCTAAAAGCTGTTTAGAAGCTGTTTTGATAAACAATTTTGATTCATAATGACAGATACTAAGAATATATATTAATAACATCCACTTTAACTAGTATATTGTTAAAATAAAACATTTCCATTTTTAATGTTCTTTCATCTTATGTAGGTATAATAAATTAAATCCTAACTACGATAGCTAGCCTTACATCCCATAACTATAGTTATTAGCTACAATAAAATGTCTAGAAAGAACAAAATATATGAATGTCAAAAACGATTTAAAACTAACTATAATTGTGAAAGTAATTGAAATCGCTCCGACGTAATACAGTAAAAAACAAAAAACACTGTGATTATCCCATTTTCTATCACCATAACAAATGTGTATACCCACACCTAAATGACCAATTGTATCCTTTCTCCAAAAATGTCACCGATAATTTAAATCCCATTAAGGAAACCACCCATTGCTAACCGTACCATATCCCAGAGTCAAGTTGGTTACCTACAATAAACACCGATGGTGGTGTAAAGGATTGCTAAAATGCCTCGACGCAGGCGTAAAGGTCATAAAAAAAGGTCATAAAATATATAATTAGGAAAGTATTTTTTATTTGCGAACAATTTATAACTGTTACCAACAACACTAGTACTTGTTCCAAAGGATTTGCTTAAATGCCTCGACGCAGGCGCAAAGGTCAAGGTATTGGAAAAAATTCATGGAATATTATCCCTTCATAAAAGAGGTCATAAAATATATAATTAGGAAAGTATTTTTTATTTGCGAACAATTTATAACTGTTACCAACAACACAAATAGGTGTTACAAAGGATTGCTAAAATGCCTTGATGCAGGCGCAAAGGTCAAGGTAATAGAAAAATTCATGGAATATTATCCCTTGACCAAATACGAAATTTCTTCTATTTGGATAATAAAAAAATATATATTAATTCAATGCTTTGATTTTTCCATCAAAATGCTTGATAAATCTAGTTGTATGATATTCTCTAACTAACTAACTCTCTAACTATTCTCTAACTAACTAATTGAGTAATAAGTTTTCATGTGTCTATTTAATTTACCAAAAACAGTATTAGTCTTCTCTCATAAAATTGATCTTTTGGATCCCTCTTATTCCCCACCGGTGAAATGTATGTTCCTCATATTTAATAATGATGGTTTGTCAACCCCGACCAACCTCCGCAACATAGATGGATACTTGTAATTCATATTTAAGATATTTCCATCCTTCTCTAACTAACATCCTTTTATCCATCATGTAAACAGGTTTAGAATTGTATTGCATGCTTCAACCCCTAGCCACAACCACCACTGTAACAGATTTCACTTTTCCAATGGCTGCCCCAGCTACCTAAACTGTACATTTCTTTTGATTTTCTCTTTTTCTTTCTAAGCAATGTACACAATTTGTAAACTGGTTCTGACCTCCCTCTTTTATGGCATCCTCTACTATATTTTCGTTATATTTCTGATCTTTTCCTAACAGTAGGTTGTTAAACTTTTATAATTTTATGGGATTATTGAGCACCCGAAATCCCAGATAATAACTCATAACATGTAACTAGCAGAATATAGTCAAAGATATCAGACTCTAAAAAGACAAGATTTACCTGCTATTCAATTTACCATCTACAATCCCTGGAGAAGAGTTTAGTATTTGCAGTTTAATTTTCTAATCTATTGATTTCACAGATTCCCGCTGGTAAATACCAATTTTTAACAAATGGCTGCCAACTCCATACCATTCAGACACTGGTTTACAACCTCATAGAACTGACTCTCAAGGTATCTGTAATGCACAATATATTTCCGTCTCTCTTCTTCCAATCAATATTAAACAAGGAAGAACGCTATAGTCGAGTACCTCGACTATCAGATACCCGTTACTCAGCTATATGGAGATATGCAAGCAGCAAAGCGAGATTAAAATGCGCCACCTACCGGCGGTATACAGATTTAAGCGTTATGGGCGTTAGAGTGGGCGTGGAAAAATTTTTTTTGGATCAATCGATAGGTATCGACGAGACCAATACATTTCAGTTTTCAGTTTTTTTTATCTAGCATGAAAATTGTGGGCGTCACAGGTTTTCGCGGTTTGTGGGCGTTAAAGTGGGCGTGGCAAACTTTTTTTTGGGTCAATCGATAGGTATTAATGAGAACAATACATTTCAGTTAAAATTTTTATTCTAGCATCAAAACTGTAGGAGCCACAGTTTTGGGCGGTTTGTGGGCGTTAGAGTGGGCGTGGCACTGTGCCGAAACAAACTTGCGCTGCGTAAGAAGCTCAGGAATCTGCACGCCAAATCTCAATAGCCTAGCTCCCATAGTTTCCGAGATCTCAGCGTTCATCCGGACGGACAGACAGACGGACAGACGGACAGACGGACATGGCTAGATCGACTCGGCTAGTGATCCTGATCAAGAATATATATACTTTGTGGGGTCGGAAACGCTTCCTTCTGCCTGTTACATACTTTCCGACGAGTCTAGTATACCCTTTTACTCTACGAGTAACGGGTATAAAAATTTCAAAAACTGGTTTTGGGGTTCATTTTATTCTTAGAATTAAATTATTAAAACTTATTAAGCCAACAGAGATAATAATGTTTTTGTGATAATATCCCATGAATAATACATAATTCTTCTTTGTATATTTTCAAAATTATTTATTTCAGAAAATTATTCATTAATCGCATTCAAATAATATTCATAATATATCTTACAATTTTTTAGATTTATCAATAGAGTTTCCCAATTATTAATATTACATGATGTTGCATCATATCTATTTTTAAGATTAAATATTAAGATAGGGTCGTCCTCGCGAGACATAGCGCTGACCAACTCACATTGGTCTGCCTCACCATTAAGTTTAAGACATTCTAAGTCTGATATTGAATCCCTTATACGAAAAATCATCTCCTTAACTTCCAGTAGCAGTCGTGACAGCGGATTATTTTCGATTTCCGCATCGTGAAGATCAATTTGGTGTTGTAATTTGGTTGTCTCCATCATAAGCTCGGTGATTCGATTTTCCACGTTTTCAATATCAGAGAGATGGGAATCGATATTGTTTTCGCTCTGCAAATCCACCAAGCGCCATTTCAGGATTTCCAACTCTTCTATAGTATCGTAATAGATACTACCGAATTCCCGTCGCAACTCCTTGGAAACCTTTAAAATTTCCTTAAAGATTTTTATTTCAATCAACAAATCTTCATTTATTTTAAAGTCAGAGTGGTTGATTTGGCTGTTGATTTCAGTCATCTTTTGTCTTTCGATTTAAATTTTGTACTGTTTTAGGTTTTGTAAACTCATCAACCAGGAAAAGTCAGAACGTAGAACCACATTTCTCATTAACACATACATTTTTTGAAAACTTAAAAGGAAACCGTTTTCTCTTTCTATAAGCGCGTGAGAAAAAATTTTCAAATATGATTAAATAAAAACGTATTTGACTAAATAAACGATCTCATTTGTTTTTATGTATATTCTGTTAGGAACCACAACCACCACCACCATTTTGACCACAAGACCGTAGACAGGTTACACTAATAGATTTCATCTAAAACCCTAATTGAAACAAAAAAAAAAAAACGCCCACGCATAACAAAACAACGTTTTTGTGTATATTCTGTTAGGAACCACCACCACCACCAACACCCCTCTTACAATCCTACGCTCACTTTCCCATCTAATGCTCGCTAAAGAGGGGGAGGTTATCGAACTCACGCTTGTTTCACACCACAAAAGTATGCGGTCTAATATCCCTCAAACCAACACCTTTTGACCACAAGACCGTAGACAGATGTCACCTACAACCCTAATTGAATCAACAAAACGCCCACGCATGACAAAACACCCCTTGTAAAACGAATAGTTTTCTAAAACTGAACTACTATCCACATTTTTCCTTAACACATACATTTTTGAAAACTTAGAAGGTAACCGTTTTCTCTTTCTATAAGCGCGTGAGAAAAAATTTTCAAATTTGATTAAAGAAAAACGTATTTGACTAAATAAACGATCTCATTTGTTTTTGTTTTGTTAGGAACCACCACCACAATCACCATTTTTACCACAAGATCGTAGACAGGTTACACTAACAGATGTCAACTACAACCCTAATTGAATCTAACCTATTAAAACTATCCCTAATTGAATCAACAAAAAGCCTACGCATAACAAAACAACGTTTTTGTTAGGAACCACCACCAACAACACCCCTCTTACACTCCTACGCTCACTTTCCCATCTAATGCTCGCTAAAGAGGAGAAGGTTACCGAACTCACGCTTGTTTCACACCACAAAAGTATGCGGTCTAATATCCCTCAAACCAACACCACAAATGTATGCGGTCTAATATCCCTCAAACCAACACCTTTTGACTACAAGACCGTAGACAGCTGTCACTACAACCCTAATTGAATCAACAAAACGCCCACGCATAACGGGTTCTAACGCAAGTTAGAAGCAACATAGTGACCTGTGTGCAACCATTGCACTCCACAAAATCCTACGCATGACAAGACACCTCCTATCACACACGCAAGCCAGGTGTCACCTACAACCCTAATTGACTCAACAAAACGCCCACGCATAACGCCTTCTAACCCAAGTTAGAAGCAACATAGTGACCTGTGTGCAACCATTGCACTCCACAAAATCCTACGCATGACAAGACACCTCCTATCACACACGCAAGCCAGGTGTCACCTACAACCCTAATTGACTCAACAAAACGCCCACGCATAACGCGTTCTAACCCAAGTTAGAAGCAACATAGTGACCTGTGTGCAACCATTGCACTCCACAAAATCCCACGCATGAAAAAACACCCCTATCACACACGCACCTTTAGCGTGAGAAAAAGACAAGACAAAACAAGACATATCAAAACACCACTCTCTCACACTCCTACACACCACTTTCTAACCTCATTAAGTGACCTGTGTGCAACCATGCTCATCTAACTAGGGTCAGCAACACCCCCCTTTTTGACTTAATTATGCTAATTAGGTCATTAGAACACCTGTGTGCAACCATGCGTGACTAATTAGGGTCAGCAACACCCCCCTTTTTGACTTAATTATGCTAATTAGGTCATTAGAACACCTGTGTGCAACCATGCGTGACTAATTAGGGTCACCCCCACCTCCTTTTTTGACATGATTTATTACCTAGTGAGCCAGCTCCCGTATTAATATACTACTCACAGCAATTTCCTTCCTGTTCATGGATTGTGCTAGCAATCGGGTTTTTGGGGGTCGACCAGTACATGTAAAACAAGCTCGTAGTGTTTTCCATTAGTGATTTGCAGAATTTTTGTATGCAGTCAGCGCCTATAAAATTATACAAAATTTGAATTAGTTTTTAAAATACTAAGAAATTAATTATTTGTTGTTTCTTACATACCTTCATATGTCCACAATTCGTTAAGATCCGGATTATATTTATGTGCTATATAAAATGATACGGCACATGCAGTATGCTTCTGCACTTTTGTTGTTGACGATGTTGAAGACGAATTTAGGCATGTTCTATAGTTTTCAAGAACAGCCTCAATATCGGCATATATCACCACCGGAGGAGATAATTTTTTGTGAAAGCCCTTGAATGAAGTTGTAGTATTTGGTTCAGGGTAAAACGAGGCCACTTTTCCTTATTCAAGTTTGTTGTGGGTAGTATTATTAACTGTGAAAAACCGTAGACAGTTATCACAAAAATATCCTCCTGTTTTGGCCTTGGAATGCTGTGAAAAGCATAATCTTTTTACACTTGTAATGTAAGAGTAATGCATACTTTCTTGGTTTACGTTATTTATTCCCAATATATTGATGTGGTTAGTTTGAATACATTTGGTTCTAAACGTTGGACCGATAATTTTGTCACCATCAGCATCGATCTCATAAACATTTATACTAAAGTCTTTATTATTTTTCTCGAAATGGATAATCCCTTTATTCGTTATTGGAAACTCGATTCCTGAAAAATTCAATCTTATTCCGTCATATACAATTATTTCATTATTAATATTAATGTGGTAAGTTGTGGGCTTTGTCATTTTCTCTCGTGAATACTTTTTTTGCTTTGCTGTTGTAAAAGTAGCACTCTCATGAGTTTTGTTAGCTATGAATGCCAGTATGCACCATTTGAAGCAAAATACGTCAGTATTCTGTACGTTTATAAGTGCATTTCGAGCTCTTATATTCTTCGGGGCCTGAATGTATCCGCTAGCAGGAATGTTTTCTAGCTTTATTATAGTAATTTCAAAATAATTGAAATTTTGTATTGCCCAACCAGAGTCTTTTTCTTGAAACTCACTGCTCGATGCTAATAAGCTATCTACTGCCATATTTAGTTCATCGATAATGTTTTCATTTTGGTATACAGATTTATATGATGTCCCAAAGCGTTTTGTTGTTTCAACAGTAACTCCTTCGTCTGTTTGTTTAATATAGGTACCATAAACTCTTAGGTTGAATTTATTGGCTCTATATTCTATCATGCAATGCTTTATAATCTCAATTATATTTTTTTGGCAATGCTGATAAAAATCTTTTAAATCAATAGTGTTTTGGACTGTACTATTGATTCGATATGATTTGTCAGGAAAAACAGTTTGAGAGTTATGAAGAAATATGTTTTCATTATTTTTTACTTCTCTGGCTGATGCATTTTTATGCTTATCGGTCAATATGTGTTGACGTTCCCTTGATGCAAGATATTTATCACCACAAGTAGGACATAAAAGTTCTAATTTTAAATCATTTTTATTTTCGCTAATCTTGCCATTTTTTCCTTGGTTGAGTACTTCCTTACCCTCATCCATTCTCATCCGTTTGAGAGCATTTGATGATGTTGTGGGATGATCGTCCAGATGATTTTGCCTTCTGTTTTGTGGTTGCCGTTTTTCAACATTCATTAAAACATTGAATGCATTTATAGGTCCATTACAATTTTGATGGTGCTCGTCAAATTCATAACTATGAACTAAGGTAGAGCATAAGTCACACCTTATTTTTGATTTACACATTAAAACCTCGAAGGCATTCCGAGGCTTTGAGCACTGAGCATAATGAGCTTCAAACTCACTCATCTCCACATTTTTGGTGCACAAATCACAAGCAACGAATGACTCCATTTTTAGGGTTTTAGTTATAATATTTTTATTGAAAAATAAATATATTGTTATATGTTGTAATGTTGTTAGCAATTTTCACCCCTTCGTTAAAAAGGTAAAAAGCACGATAATGTTGTTAACAATTTTCACCCACTCGTTTAAAAGGTAAAAAGCACGATTAGAATTGTTAGGCGCGATTACAAGGACCGATGTGGATCTAGTTATTTTATTAGAATACAGTACTGAGGCATTTGAAGAACTGATTCTGAGCAATTTGAGTGGTGTCATTTTTATAGTCCAGAATGTTCACTTAACAGGTTTACATCTACAGGGAGTGCATACAGGCATGTTGTACTCCTAGAACCAATCCGATTGGTTCTCGAACATAAGGAGCAGCCCAATACCCCAGTAGAATGGTTATTAGAAGGAAAACGAACACAAGGATTGATAACAAGTTACCGGGGGTGAACGTGGAGTAGGAGCGGTCTGGATGTAGGTAAATATCGAAGGTGTGCAACTTCGACATAGGTTAAGGAAAGGCAATCTCTGTGTAAGCAAGATATGAATAAATGGTCAGTTAAGCTCGGGCCAGCATTGGCATAAGATGTCGCGATGCAACCATTCGAATTTCCTAAGCCTTAAGCTAAGAGTAGCTATTAAAAGCGGTTGCGGAGGTTTTTTAGGCGGTTTTAAATGTATTTTGTATGAGTTGTTTTTAATTGCAAGCGTATACTCATCCCATAATCAGTGTGTTTGGTATTCCACGGAACCCTCCCGTTTTATTGCATTTCAAATATTGTGACCCCTCGTTATCTTCTGAGAATGAGCAGGAGAAAGTGAACGTGCGTACCCACGAACCCGAATCTCACCCCCTACCCTCGAGTCCTTGCTCATGACTGCTTGTGCGCGAAGGTGTGAAATTTTAATTTTGTGAGTTTTGTTCAAAATGTGCAATTTCACACCTTCGCGCACAAGCAGTCATGAGCAAGGACTCGAGGGTAGGGGGTGAGATTCGGGTTCGTGGGTACGCACGTTCACTTTCTCCTGCTCAGTCTCAGAAGATAACGAGGGGTCACAATATTTGAAATGCAATAAAACGGGAGGGTTCCGTGGAATACCAAACACACTGGTTATGGGATGAGTATACGCTTGCAATTAAAAACAAGGAAGAACGCTATAGTCGAGTACCTCGACTATCAGATACCCGTTACTCAGCTAAATAGGGATATGCAAGTAGCAAAGCGAGATTAAAATGCGCCACCTACCGGCGGTATACAGATTTAAGCGTTATGGGCGTTATTTTATTGGCAAATTTTTTTTTGGACCAATCGATAGGTATTGACAAGACCAATACATTTCAGTTAAATTTGTTTATCTAGCATGAAAATTGTGGGCGTCACAGGTTTTCGCGGTTTGTGGGCGGTAAAGTGGGCCTGGAAAACTTTTTTTTGGACCAATCGATAGGTATTGATGAGAACAATACATTTCAGTTAAAATTTTTTATCTAGCATGAAAATTGTGGGCGACACAGGTTTTCGCGGTTTGTGGGCGTTAAAGTGGGCGTGGCAAACTTTTTTTTGGGTCAATCGATAGGTATTGATGAGAACAATACATTTCAGTTAAAATTTTCTATCTAGCATCAAAACTGTATGAGCCACAGTTTTGGGCGGTTTGTGGGCGTTAGAGTGGGCGTGGCACTCTACTGAAACAAACTTGCGCTGCGCAGGAATCTCAGGAATCTGCGTGCCTAATCCCAGTATTGTAACTCTCATAGTTTCCGAGATCTCAGCGTTCATACGGACAGACGGACAGACGGACAGACGGACAGACGGACAGACGGACAGACGGACAGACGGACAGACGGACAGACGGACAGACGGACAGACGGACAGACGGACATGGCTAGATCGACTCGGCTAGTGATCCTGATCAAGAATATATATACTTTATGGGGTCGGAAACGCTTCCTTCTGCCTGTTACATACTTTCCGACGAATCTAGTATACCCTTTTACTCTACGAGTAACGGGTATAACAATTCATACAAAATACATTTAAAACCGCCTAAAAAACCTCCGCAACCGCTTTTAATAGCTACATTATTTATTTTTGTGCAAATCCAAAATCTATTTGAAGGTCCTGGAAATGTAAGACAATGTTAAACAGCTTAAAATAAGAAACATTAGATCTATCACTTTTGGAAAAACTAGCTACAATAGTTTGCCGAAGAAACAGAGCTTCATTTTGTATAACCCTAACTTGTGAAGTACTGTACCTTAACTTGTATGTACGCTTTTTAAACACGATTTGTCTAAATACCACCGTTTAAAAATTATGGTTTAGAGTTTTTTTTTAAATTTGATTTTTTTAGCCCTTCTCCTGATTTTTTATAAACGGTTTTCACGATTTCAAATAAAATTTTAAGGTGTATAGCCCTTGAGATTTCTCAACCTTTGGTAAACGACACATTCTTGAACAAAACCCCGTTTCAAAGTTATTAATCAACAAAAATGACCACATTTACCTGTTCAGAGCATCCTACACTGCCTGAGCATTGAGCTTTTTTGTGCGAATCCAAAATCTATTTTAAGGTCCAGGAAATTTAAGATAATGTTAAACAGCTTAACATAAGAAACATTAGTTCTAGTACTTTTGGAAAAACTGGCTAGTTTACCGAGGAAACATATATAAATAGCTACAGGCTTGTGCTATGCGTCGTTAGAAAGGTATTTCGAAATACTATGTAGGCTTTTTAAACACGATTTGTCTAAATACCACCGTTTAAAAATTAAGCTTTGAAGTTTTTTTTATATTAGATGATATTAAACAGCATAATATAAGAAACATTAGTTCTACCACTTTTGGAAAACTATATATAAATAGCTAAATGTTGTATACCCGTAAGTTGTGAAGTACTGAAGCTAAAGGCTGGTGCTATACGTCGTTAGAAAGGTATTTCGAATTACTATGGACGCTTTTTAAACATGATTTGTCTAAATACCACCGTTTAAAAATTATGCTCTAAAGATTTTTTATATTACACTTTTTTAGCCTTTCTCCTGATTTTTCAAAAACCGTTTTAGTGATTTCAAAAAAAAAATTTAAAGGTGTATAGCCCTTGAGATTTGTCAACTTTTGGTATACGACACATTCTTATACAAAACCCCCTTTATAAGTTATTAATCAACAAAACAGGCGACATTTACCAGTTCAGAGCATCCTTTACTGCCGGAGCATTAACCTTTTTTGCTCGAATCCAAAATCTATTTGAAGGTCCTGAAAATTTTAGATGATGTTAAATAGCCTAATATAAGAAACATTAGTTCTACCATTTTTGGAAAAGCTAGCTATTTTGCCGAGGAAACATATATAAATAGCTAGATTTTGTATACCCGTAACTTGTGAAGTACTGAATCTACAGGCTTGTGCTATACGTCATTAGAAAGGTTTTTCGAAATACTATGTACGCTTTTTAAACACGCTTTCTCTAAAAACCACCATTAAAAAATATGGTCCAAAGTTTTTTTTATTTAGAATTTCTAGCCTTTTCCCTGAAAAGGCCCTTGAGATTTGTCAACTTTTGGTATGCGACACATTCTTATAAAAAACTCGTTTCAAAGTTATTAATCAACAGAAATGACCACATTTACCAGTTCAGAACATCCCTTTCTGCCTGAGCATTGATCTTTTTTGTGCGAATCCAAAATCTATTTGAAGGTCCAGATACAAAACGACAAAACAGCTACATATAGCTTAATTTTGTATATCCGTAACTTATGAAGTACTGAAAATACTGGCTTGTGCTACACGTCGTTAGAAAGGTATTTCGAATTACAACGTACGCTTTTTAAACACGATTTGTCTAAATAAAATGAAAAAATTATGTTTTAAAGTTTTTTTTTATATTACATTTTTTTTAGCCTTTCTCCTGATTTTTAAAAATCCGTTTTAGGGATTTCAAATAAAATTTTAAGGTGTGTAGCCCTTGAGATTTATCAACTTTTGGTATACGACACATTCTTATACAAAAACCCGTTTTAAAGTTATTAATCAACAAAAATCACCACATTTACCAGTTCAGAGCAAACTAGAGTAAACTAGCTAGTTTGCCAAGGAAACAGATATAAAAAGCTAAATTTTGTATACCCTTAAATTGTAAAGTTCTGTACCTTAACTTGTACGTACGCTTTTTAAACACGATTTGTCTAAATACCACTGTTTAAAAATTATGGCTTAAAGTGTTTTTTTAAATTAGATTTTTGAGCCTTTTTCCTGATTTTTTAAAAACGGTTTTAACGATTTCAAATAAAATTTTAAGGTGTATTGCCCTTGAGATTTCTCAACTTTTGGTGTACGAGACATTCTTGTACAAATACCCGTTTCAAAGGTATTAATCAACAAAAATAACCACATTTACCAGTTCAGAGCATCCGACACTGCCTGAGCATTGACGCTTGTTGAACACGATTTGTCTAAATACCACCGTTTAAAAATTATGGTCCAAAGTTTTATTCATTTAGATTTTTTTAGCCTTTCACTATGTACGCCTTTTAAACACGATTTGTCTAAATACCACCGTTAAAAATTATGGTTTAAAGTTTTTTTTGTTATTATTTTTTAAAAACCATTATATTGATTTCAAATAAGATTTTAAGGTGTAAAGTCCTTGAGATTTCTCAACTTTTGGTATACGACACAAGTAGTAGGGAAATACGGGTTCTGGGACAATTAGCATATTAATGCCCCCCGCCCCTTACTAATTAGCATATTCATGACCCCCGCCTATCACTAATTAACATATTAATGGCCCCCGCCTCTTCATTAATGTATGCGGGTTCTGGGACAATTAGCATAATCCATAAACTATCTGATTTTAAAAGGTTTAGATGTCATAAAAATGTCACGATCATATCCATAAAGAGTATACTAAATCGCCCCCCAACACCACACCACCATGTGACAATACTGATCACGTGACCTTTTTACCTCACTATCAGCAATTAATATTCAGCAGGTGTTGCTGTACACGGGAGAAAGGTCGAACACTTTCCCCACATCCCCATGTGACAATATTGATCATGTATCCTTTTCCTCATTATCAGCAATTAACACAGGTGTTGCTGTGCACGTGAGAAAGGTCGCAAACGGTCGAATAACGTTTCCTACGATTGTAAAACTAATTTAGAAATCAAAAGAACCCCAATAAAATAAATCCCACAAGTTAATGATTCTCAGATGTCGAATAATTTAAACAGACTTTTATTTTTCGCCCCAGAATGTTTAACTGGTACATTTTTCAAGATCTCTCCTTTCTACAAACGGGTCATAAACATATCATAAAAGGGATTCAAGCCAGAGCTACCCGAACATGCGCACCTGTCTATTACCTGACCGGAATAAAAAAGACACATGCACAAGTCTGAAGGCGCACGCCCATTGACAAAATCATGAGCCTCACGCCAACGACCTCACGGCTGAGTGCTAGCTCTAATACGTTCCCATAATAGGGGTTAAAATCACGACCGCGCAACAACTCGCAAGTAGCCGACATATCTCAGTCAAGGAAATATTTTCCACTCTCCGTACCTGTAATTTTAACTCGAAATAAAATGTCAGAAGTTTATTTCGTACCATAATAATACATTTATTCATTTATTTTGGTATTGCGAACATTTTTGTTATATATAGAAATTAATTTTCTGCTTGGATTCCGGCGATTTGCATAGAAGAAGCAGGCGCACGTTTCCGACGTCATTTCTGGATTACAAAATGTAAAGTGTTCACCATAATTCGTAGTTTTGAGGTCATGTCAACCTCGATTCATGAACATAGTTTTTGTGTTTAGAAGGTATTGAAAATGCTGACCAATTATCTCTCCTTTATATTTTTCAATAAATTGGTCAGTGTGTTTCACAATAGGGAAACCGGTTTCCTTTAAACCTGTTTAATGACGGACAGCCCACTTCCTCGACATTAATGAGCTGACGGCTCCCAAAAAACGTCTGTAGAAATCGTTTCTTTTCGACCTTTACAAATAATTTGTTTTCCGCTTGTAATTGTCCTTAGATACTTTCGTGTTTGTGGAAAACTATTTTCTCCATCGTTCCAAAAAATGTTGTGATGTGTATTGGTTAACCAAATTGCAGTCTTTCGAGATTTTGTATTTAGCAAAGTAAAATCATATGGTGGTTCTATTAAAAAACTTTTATTCAAGTTTGGATCTTTTTCGAATACAATTCCAATTTCCTTTAGAATAAAATTATCAAAGAAACCTTGAACATCAATCGAAACAGTATCTTTCAACATTTTTCTAATGTTAATCAACTCGTTGTAGTAGTCCGTTTAGTGGGATACATTCAACTTAACGGTCTTGTATGAGGAGACAGTAAGCTTGGGTATTTTCATGACTTGGTGTCTTTAGTTCTATTGAAATTCTCACATCAATAAGACCAATTTTTACTGATTAACTTTAATATGAAAGATCAACCACAATAATAGGGGTCTTCAATTTAAATTCATTTGGGGTCAAAAATGGTTGTGATTCACGATTATAGTAACTAGATTGAAATCTTGTATACATTTCATATAGGTGAGCATACTAATTCTTACTAAAATCAACATTCAGATTATCATATGGATATGACTCAGAATTCAAGTGAACTCTCAAGTTCGATAAGTTATTTGTGATAAGTTCTCCATTTAGTGTAAATCCAATTATGGCAAATCTTGGTTTTTCGCTGTTAGCCGACAATTTCACATTTCAGCTCTGTTGACATATAAATCCCAACTCTGGAATGCGATTGGTAGGTTTACACAACTTTTAATAATATCGTACATCTTAATTTTTGTAAAATCGCTCAGAGTTACGTGGGGAATTTTCCAGATTTTATTCGTAATTTCCAGTTTAAAAGTTTGTTCATTTCTGGTTTGTTCAAGATTCACCAAGATTCTTAGTTAGCATCAACACTAGTTCGTGTTTACAATTTAACAACAGAAAAATTTTAGGTGGGGATCCCATCCAGAATTTAATAGGTATTGACTTTGAAGATTATCCAGAGATATACAATTTTATACAACTTGACACGTTGGACTCGTTGTATTTAGTTGTTATTTAGCAGTAATTTGATGGTTACTTTCATTTTAGTCTTGTTTTTGGATGGTTACTTTTTGTATAATACCTGTACAGTACTTGATTTTGGATGGTTACTATCTGTATAGTATCTGTAAAGTACTTAACTTTAGATGGTAACTAAACATTAACAAGTATTATGAGTTGCTATAGTCTCTTATTAAGAACTATCAAAGTACACAAGTTAAAGTTTCTAAGATGTGATAGCCAAACACACTTGCAGTGAACTATCATTACCTGCCCGTCATCAAAGTCACCTGCCCAAGACCCAAGGACATTGAATAAAATACCTGCCCGTCATCAAAGTCACATGCCCAAGACCCAAGGACATTGAATAAAATACTTCCCCTTCATTTGTACCTGGAGTTTTAATTACAGTCAGATACAAAATTTGTAGGATTATTCAATATTTCTTTATATATTTTATAATTGTAAACATATTGCATTAAATTCATAATTAGTTATATTTTACGTATATTTGTATATAATTAATTTTCTTACTTCATCCCTCTGTAAGAAACATGTGGCTTATTAATCTTCGTTCCAAGCCCAGATTTTCGCTTGGTTCCCATAGATAGATGTAAAATAGTTATCATAATGTAATCTTTCTCAGATGCATTATTTGTTCCATCCCATAATAATATTGTAACATATTTCGAAGGCATCATTAGCTAGCATAGGAGCGCCTATCAATTTAATTTCTGATTCAAGTTTATGATAGAGGTGTTGGGACCTGGTAATATCGGTTTTTGTTGTCAACTATTTTTCTAGTTCTAGTTTTCTAATTCTATTCTATTTGTATAATATTTGTACGAGTAAGGCATCATTGTCTAAGATTCTGAATTAGTTTAATAAACTCTTTAATTACAATACTGATTAGCAGGTTACCATCTATTTAGTAGATGTATAGAAGTTGTTTAGTATCTGGTTTCTATATGTTTAATAGATGTATACAAGTTGTTTACTAGATGTATACAAGTTGTTTACTAGCTGCTTAGTATCTGGTTACTATATATTTAGTAGATGTATACAAGTTGTTTAGTATCTGGTTTCTATAAGCTTAATAGATGTATACAAGTGGTTTAGTAGATGTATACAAGTTGTTTACTAGCTGTTTAGTATCTGGTTTATATATGTTTAGTATCTTTTTACTTGATGTTTACTAATTATTATTAGCTGGTTACTAGTTGTTATTAACGTCTACGAGCTTTTATAGTCTTTTGTTAAGATTGATCAAAAATTCTTGATCACTAGACGACTTTCGATGTGAAGTAAAAACTTACACTCTGATTTTCAATGTGTTTGCTATGTACGTAAGAAAGAATCAAAGCCAAAATATCTCAAGATTGATATATAAATCTTGGAGGAACATGTCCGATTATGTTGGGGGAAGATGTATCCTGTGATTGTAAAACTAATAAAGAAATAAATTGTTCACAAGTTGTCTAAAAGCTGTGTAGAAGCTGCTTTGATAAACAATTTTGATTCATAATTCCAGATATTAAGAATATATAATAATATCATCCACTTTCACTAGTATATTGTTAAAATAAAACATTTCCATTTTTCATGTTCTTTCATCTTATGTAGGTATAATAAATGTAATCTTAACTACAATAGATAGCCTTACATCCCATAACTATAGTTATTAACTACAATAAAATGTCTAGAAAGAACAAAATATATGAATGTCAAAAAACGATTTAAAACTAAGTATAATTAGGAAAGTAATTAAAATCGCTCCGGCGCAATACAGTAAAAAACAAAAAACACTGTGATTATCCCATTTTCTATCACCATAACAAATGTGTATACCCACACCTAAATGACCAATTGTATCCTTTGTCCAAAAATGTCTGTGACTTTCACTTATAAATTTGTCACCGATAATTTAAATCCCATTAAGCAAACCACCCATTGCTAACCGTACCATAACCCCAGAGTCAAGTTGGTTACCTACAATAAACATAGGTGGTGGTGTAAGGAATTGCTAAAATGCCTTGACGCACTCGCAAATGTCATAAAAAATTATCATAAAAATATAATTAGGAAAGTATTTTTTATTTGCGAACCATTTATAACTGTTACCAACAACACAAATAGTTATGTTACAAAGGACTTGCTTAAATGCCTCGACGCAGGCGCAAAGGTCAAGGTATTGGAAAAAAATTCATGGAATATTATCCCTTCATAAAAGAGGTCATAAAATATATAATTGGGAAGTATTTTTTATTTGCAAACAATTTATAAATGCTACCAACAACACAAATAGTTGTTAGAAAGGATTGCTAAAATACTTTGATGCAGGCGCAAGGGTCAAGGTAATGGAAAAATTCATGGAATATTATCCCTTGACCAAAAACGAAAATTTCTTCTATTTGGATAATAAAAAAATATATATTAATTCAATACTTTGATTTTTCCATCAAAATGCTTGATAAATCTAGTTGTTTGATATTCTCTAACTAATTGAGTAATATGTTTTCATGTGCCTATTTAATTTACCAAAAACAATATTAGTCTTCTCCCATAAAATTGATCTTTTGGATCCCTCTAATTCCCCACCGGTGAAATATATGTTCCTCATATTTAATAATGATGGTTTGTCATAGATGGGTACTTGTAATTCATATTTAAGATGTTTACATCCTTCTCTAACTAATATCCTTTTATCCATCATGTAAACAGATTTAGAATTGTATTGCGTGCTTCAACACCTAGCCACACCCACCACTGTAACAGATTTGACTTTTCCAATGACTGCCCCAGCTACCTAAACTGAACATTTCTTTTGATTTTCTCTTTTCCTTTCTAAGCAATGTACACAATTTTTAAACTGGTTCTGACCTCCCTCTTGAATGGCATCCTCTACTTTATTTTCGTTATATTTGTTAAACTTTTATCACTTTATGGGATTATTGAGCACCCGAAATCCCAAATATTAACTCATAACATGTAACTAGCAGAATATAGTAAAAGATATCAGACTCTAAAAAGACTAGATTTACCTACAATTCAATTTACTATTTATTGATTTCACAGATTCCCGCTGGTGAATACCAATTTTTAACAAATGTGGGAATCGTTAGATTCTGTTCACGCCAAAAGGGCGTTTAATTTCAGGAGACAGTGTCGAGCGGCAGTTTTATCCAGATTTCTATATCTCGCGCGCTCGCTCTGCCGTCCGCTCTCCCTCTCCATCTCTCCCCTAAGTCTCCGCTCTGCTCTGGAGCGCTTAAGTTAAGTTAGGCTTAAGCAGTTCTTGTTTCAAAGTGATACAATAAACATCTACGCACGTCGCGTAAAAACCCCAAAATACTCCCGTGTTTTTTGGGTACCACTCAATCTTGGGGCTTCAATTATTTCATCGATCAAGCCGCACCGCCCCAACAAGTTCTTGTTTCAAAGTGATACAATAAACATCTACGCACGTCGCGTAAAAACCCCAAAATACTCCCGTGTTTTTTGGGTACCACTCAATCTTGGGGCTTCAATTATTTCATCGATCAAGCCGCACCGCCCCAACATTTAGGTCCAGTTCGAGCCGGATTTCAAAATCTTTGGACTTTCCTCTCCTGGAGTTTCCTTTGATTTTGTCCCAGCAGGCTTGAAACACTCCAGATAAGTTTCGCTTACTATAATTGCCGGTCATACAGCCAGTTTTTCGAACCCTATTTCGACTTACTTTCTGTATGATATATTGTCTAAATCCAAAAGAGATTAATCCGACGCAACGGCATTTGATATATGTATTTCAATTCCGTTACTTGTGCCCGACAATATTCCAGTTTCCTTTGCCCACAGTTGCACACTTGAAACAATTCCAGTAAATATTTCAGTGCTACTATTCAACGAAAATATTTGTCAAATATATTTTCAATTCCAATCGTGTGTAAAATATAACTCAGCCGCAGTAAAAAATTCCCGGTCATAAAATTTTTCCTTAAGAATTGCACTCTTTATTTTTTACTGTGTTCCAGCTGCGTGTGTATATTTACATAACTATTCTAATACAGTCCACTCTAACTACTCTTTCTAATACAGTCCACTCTAACTACTTTTCTCGACCTACAAATACGGCTAAACTATTTCCAATATTAAAAACAAAGTTACAATATCCACAAATTTACTCCAGCAAATCGTTTGCAATTTAGTTGTGCAGGTGACAAACAAACGCACCGACATACAAACATAAGCGAAGTCTTTCCAATTGCCGCAACGCTATTCTGCTATTCGCACCCCACATATATACATACGTACAGTGTACATACATACGTATATCGATATTTTCGCGAGTGCACAGTGGGTCAAGAGCTCACAAAAAGTGTTCCTTTCAAACAAACAATATTAAAGTCCGTAATTCCTTACATAAGTCCGACCATCCGATATAATAAATATTTATTGCCTATCTGACAGTGTGACCGTATATATTTACAATCTTAATTGGTTCCTAAATTCCAATTTGATTCCAATCCGTTTCCTTACATCTGAATTAAAATTCTAAATTATTTAACGTCATGGCAACGTCAGTAAAAGCCGCTTTAACCCGATTTATGGCCACAGCTGACTGTCTGATCCACTTTGAGGCCACTGTGAACGCTCCAGGTGCTCCTACACCAACGTTATCCGCCTGTAACATCCGTCGCGATCACCTCAATTCCTTGTGGCAATCGGTAAAGGCAGCATACGACATTTGCTCCGACTGCATTATAGCTGCAGGCGAGAGCGCCGCAGACACAAAATCCATACTAAAGTCTAAGTATTACCAAACGTACTCCACTTACGAAATATTTGCCGCGCAGCTGATGGAACAAATCCAAAAGGGCTCCTCCCAAATACCTCAAGCTCCGGTAACTCCGTCCCAAAATTTCACGTCTTATGGCTGTCGGCTCCCTCCTATCGACACAGAGGTTTTCTCTGGCGATTATCTTCGCTGGCCGACTTTCCGGGACCTTTTCACGGCAATATACATAGACAATCCGAGTCTAACGCCCGTTGAAAAATTATTCCACTTAAATTCAAAAACAAGTGGCGAAGCTCATTCCATAGTTTCAAGATCCCCACTCACCAATGATGGCTTTCGCTCAGCCTGGAATAACCTAACTGAGCGTTTCGAAAATAAGCTATTGCAGGTAAACAGTCACCTGAAAACACTTTTCAATGTGCAATCCATAGCACAGGAGTCGGGAGCAGCCTTAAAGGAACTTCAACGCACTTTTCAAGGTTGCTTAACTTCCTTAAAATTTTCCGGTGTTAATATTGAGAATTGGGACCCTATCCTGGTTTATATGTGCTCGACAAAACTACCAAAGCTCACTCTCTCATTATGGGAGCAATCCATCCAAAATAAAGCCGAAATTCCAACGTGGCTTGAGCTTGATTCATATTTGACGGAGCGCCATCGAACTCTTGAGGCCGTCGATAGCTTCCGATCTGCCAATTTCCACCACGTCCAGTCCAAAGACACAAATCGGGAGGCAGAATTTCCAAAAATAAATTCCTTCAACACAAGGTTAGTTCCGATAACCAAAGGCTGCGATCTGTGTTCGAAGAAGAACCACTCCGTGCGTATATGTCCACGCTTCCTACAGATGACGGTAGAAGATCGCTTAGCCTATATCCAAAGGAAGCAGTTGTGCTCCAATTGCTTTGCAAGTAGCCATCAATTCCGGGATTGCACAAGCGCTCACAACTGTCTCACTTGCCAAGATCGGCATCACACATTGCTGCATCGAAACAGCGGTCCTACTACTCCGACGATTCCATCCGACCCTCCAAGGCCAATATCCGCCTCAGTTCCACACATCATTTCGTCCTATTCAACGCAAGTTTCCGTACAAAAAGTTCCTCCTAAGAATACTCCATCCGAATATTGGGTTCCATACCCCGCCTTGGATGGCAGACGTACTCGAGGTATTAAATCCTACCAATGCCGAGTCTGCCAAAAGATCCATCCTCTACGGAAGTGCCACCACTTTCTACGGCTAAGCCTTCAGAATCGGCTTCAGGAAGTACATATCCAGAAGTACTGCTCCAATTGCTTGGCTCACAATCATTCCAAGGACTCCTGCCGCAGTGGTCATCACTGCCACAAGTGTGGAAAGGCCCACCACACTCTCCTACATACGGACGACCGATCTATACTTCCAAAATATTCCTGAGCCTACTATCCTGAGGTTCTTGCTACGGGTGTCCTCGCAAGGGGGGGGGAGAATGTTCACGCCAAAAGGGCGTTTAATTTCAGGAGACAGTGTCGAGCGGCAGTTTTATCCAGATTTCTATATCTCGCGCGCTCGCACTGCCGTCCGCTCTCCCTCTCCATCTCTCCCCTAAGTCTCCGCTCTGCTCTGGAGCGCTTAAGTTAAGTTAGGCTTAAGCAGTTCATGTTTCAAAGTGTACGAATAAACACCTACGCACGTCGCGTAATAACCCCAAAAGTACTCCCGTGTTTTTTGGGTACCACTCGATATTGGGGCTTCAACTATTTAATCGATCAAGCCGCACCGCCCCAACAGATACACAATGTTTTATTGGGACAAAGTTTAAACATAGAAGTGCTTAGATTACATTTTACAGAGTTCTGTTTGTCACATGAATTGTATTCTTGTCTTCACGAACGCTAAACGACGACTCCCCGCTCACTCGTGTAGGTATCGGCGGCATTAAAAGAATCGAGTACTTAATCGAGGATTTAAGATTGCAAACTGATTAAGAGTTGCCATATTACTTAACCCGCTTCGAGTGTGCCGTGTAATAAGCCCGCCAGATTCAAATCCTACATTCGGCCCTCCTGACTGTTCATTCGCCTCGAATGGACCTGACCAAGGTTTCATATACTCGGAAACCGTAGATGTTTTAAATGGACCCTCTGAATTACCTATACGTTCTACTTCGTACCGCCCATGATCCTTTACTGCAACAATCCTGTAGGGCCCTAAAAACTTCCCCTTAAGCTTTAATCCGACACCATACTGAGTTCTTTTAATTGCTACCAAATCATTGAGTTGATAGACTCTTTCTTGTTTCCGCTTCAAATCAAACGTATTCTTATTGTCGTCTTGTACCTTTTTGCCGGCTAATCGCATATCAACTCCAGTTAAAAGCTTGAATGGCGTAATCTTGGTGCTTCTCGGCTCAGTGCTGTTGATAATTTGCTGAACTCGTCCCACGTATTTATACCAAGCTAATGGACTTTCATAGCTCAACTTTGCTAGCATTGGTACGACGATCTTGTGAAGTCTTTCGACTTGGCCATTTCCGCGTGGTACACCTGTCGCTATAAGCAGATGCTGTATGTTGTGTGACTCGCAGTATTCCTTGAATGCGAGAGATGTGAAAGCAGTGCCTCTGTCGGACACTATGCGGTAAAAATTTCCAAAATGTACGGCTTGCTTATTCAGACAGTTTAGAACTTCGTCTACACCAGTGCTACGAGTTGGGTAGAGCCAGACATATTTTGAGAATCCGTCTACTATGACAGGGATGTGGTTATATCGCTTGGTCGTCATTTCCATGGCCCGACGTGGTCGATATGGTATGTAATGAAGGGTAAATCGCCTTTGTCAATTGAAGTTAGAAATCCCTCTTTCTTGCCGGCTTTGGCATTTACGATAACGCATCTGATGCAACTCTCGACGATTCGATCGGTTTTATCTTTGAGCTTGGGAATGAAATATGACCTTTCGATTATATCCTGCGTCTTTCTGGCAGAAGTGCCCCTGGCTATGCGCGCTCTGAATTATTGTATTTTGCATAGTCGAAGGTACTACGACCAGCTCACGAGTCGGATCTTTGAAGAGAACGTCATTCTGTATATAGAAGTCCTGGTATGCATCCTTTTCTACAAGGTTCCGAACTGCTTTTGTCCAATCATCGTTAATCTGGGCTTCCTTTAAGCGATGAGTAACAGAGTCTGACAAAAAGAAACATGAGACTCGACTCAGGGCATCAGCATGTTTCATTTGGGTCCCTGAGCGATGTTCGATCTTGTAGTTGAAGTCCTGCAAATATAAAGCCCAACGAGCTACGCGAAGAGGAACTTCCTTTTTGTTCATAGTCATTTAGAACGCGTTACAAGCAGTTACGATTGTGAACTTTATGCCTAACACATATACACGCCACTTGACTAGAGCTCCAATAATAGCCAGTACACTTCCAGTTCATACGAATCGTACTTTTCCTCGAACGGTGATGTCTTTCGGCTCATGTATTGGACTGGATGGAAAGCACTGTCTACGGGGTCCTTCTGCAGTAAGACTGCGCCAAAACCGTACTTGGACGCGACGACAACGTTAGTGGCGATGAGCTCCCTTAGAACTGCCATGATAAATCTTGTGAAAACCGCAGGTGAATTTGATATGCCAAATGGTACATAAAGGAATTCAAATTGTCCAGATTGGGTAACAAATGATGTATACTTTCGAGAGCCTGGTTCAATCGGAACGTGGAAGAAGCCGTTTGTTAGTTCCAAAGTAGTAAATATCTTGGACCCTTGCAGCTTGTCTAGCACGGTCTCCATATGAGCCATCGGAAAATTGTCTCGGATAATTTTCTAATTTAGTTTTCGGTAGTCACAAACTCGGACCCGAAATCGATATCTTCGTTACTTTTGGATTCATTCCGTCGCATAAACTCAGTGCCTTCTTTTGTAACTTTCATGTCCACAATATCCAGGATAGGTCTGCCCAAAATTGCGTCGAAGCCCATGGCCTTATCTGGAACCACGTGAAACTCCACCTCCATGTGCATGTTGTCTATTTCAACAGGAATGACAATGCTCCCAAAAGTTAAAACTTGACTCTCGCCTATTCCCGTCAAACACTTTTCTTTTCCGGTAAGAGCTTCGTTGCCTAGCTTGAGAAAAATGTTCCTGCGCATTAGGCATAGATCTGCGCCTGTGTCGACGAGTCCTTTGAATTGAGCGTAGGGAGATTTGATAATTTTTAGTTCAAGGCCGGAAACCGTAAACTCGCTTTTTGGCTTAGTAGCTGCGTTCTCCACGTGAACGGCATTAGCATTGCTCTCCTGTTGTACCTCAACCTCGACCTTGCACTGTGCAGCACGATGACCTGGCTGTCCGCACCGATAACAATTATTGTTATCCTTCTTCTTGCAATCTTTCTTTAAATGGGACGGATCCCCACACTTAAAGCATTTACGTAAAAACTCGTGTTTTGAGTCGATGCTTTTGGATCCTTCTGCCTCAGCTACACGCGCTTCATTTTTGTAGGGCATTTTGTATGAGCGGCGAACCTTCTTGTATACTTCAATCTGCTCCTTTAAATCCGTTATGGTTTTCGCCTGATACAAGATTATTTTGTTTGCCTTAGCATCTGGAACTCCCTTCACAAAATACTCTATCAAACTCTCTTCGTCTAGGTTAACTGGCTTGGCTATTTCCATCAAAGCATACAAATATTCCTGAAGTGTCTCTCCTTTTCTCTGTGCACGTTGACCTAGCTTGCGATGAACCTCAGCAGATAATATTTTAACAGAAAATTCGCCACGTAACGCTGCCTTTAAAAAATCCCAGTTGCGAATGTTAACCTGACTGCGAATGAACGATTTTGCAGCCCCACTGAGCAACTGCTTAGAATAAATGAATAGTTGAAGCTGACTCCACTGCACAGTCAAAGCACATTCCTCCAACACCTGGATCAACTAATCTATATCTGTACTACCTGTACCTGCCAAATTTGAAACACTGCCTTCTACATCTTTAAGTGTAAACAAAGAACGGCTTATAGGCGCTGCCTGCACTGGACAATCAAGAGCGGTAGCTACAGATGCGACTCCATCCGAGTCGTTATCATCATCGTCCTGAATACCAAAGTGAGCCAGGAGTCGATCCTGTAAAACGTGCTTTCTACTGGCTGTGGGTAAATTAAGTTCTAGTAGCTTTGCGCGCAAATCGTCGCATCGCATTAACATTATCTCTTCGAGTTGCATTTTGAGATGAAATTTCCTTTAAATGTATTGATAGTAGCTTAACAGTAACAAAAAGATTATATGATTATAAATATAGATTATATGAATAACTTTTAAGTTAATGACAAATTTTGGTTTTATACACACAGTCTACTTTTACTGTTTGTGACCGACTTTCAATTTAATTGGGTCAGCTTTCTGGTTACCACCCCTTTCGATGCACTGCTTCTCAAGACTGTTTGCCTGCCAATTGGATTTTCTTCTGGACTATTCAACTTGAAAAGTTCTTGCCGTTGCTTGTCCGCTGACGTCGTTGCCTTCCACCAAGATCTGCTACTCCAAACTCAGTGCTGCTCTTCTTGGAAATCTTGCCCTCCAGGTCCCGTCAACCCGCCATTGCTCCAATGCCCGCTTCACGCTCCTGACTTGCTCCGCTCGCCTCTGTCTATCGCTGCTCCCAACGCCTTCCACAGATCAGCCTCTGCAAGTTACCAGTTCACCGTGACTGGACGGATCTCCGACCGACGCTCTGGGGATCTATAATGCACTACCTCCTGGACTGTAGTCGCTATAGGCTCCAAGCGTTTCCCTTGCGCGTTTTCACACACACATCTGCCGAATTCTGGTTTTCGTCGTCGTCTTTTGGACACACTGCCAAATTAACTGCGCAGTTGTCTCAAATTGTCATTTCACCAGACTTGAAATTTGGCAATCATTGTAGTTGTGTTACTCTAATGTTTGGGTTAATCCCGGATGAGCCCCCAAATTGTGGGAATCGTTAGATTCACAATATTTTATTGGGATAAAGCTTAAACATAGAAGTGCTTAGATTAAATTTTACACATGTCACATGAATTGTATTCTTGTCTTCACGAACGCTAAACAACGACTCCCCGCTCACTGGTGAAGGTATCGGCGGCATTAAAAGAATCGAGTACTTTATCGAGGATTTTAGATTGCAAACTGATTAAGAGTTGCCATATAACTTAACCCGCTTCGAGTGTGCCGTGTAATAAGCCCGCCAGATTCAAATCCTACAAACGTAGCAAGAATTTTTATTCTCTCTCTGAATGGTTACATGTTTAATGCCAGTTTTCATTTATTATCGACAAAATATACGTCGATCAGTAAAAAACACATATTTTAACAAAATGACAGTGAAAAAGTAAGTTAAAATATTAAAATTTGGAAAATAAAGAAACAAAGGAAGGCAGATTCGCCAAGCCGAAGAAGAAAAAAATAAAATATAGCAAGCGTTTCTTATTCACTCTTTAAATATCTAACATATTTAATACCAGTCACAACTTAGCATCGTACACGCATACATAAGCGTTACATCTATCAGATCCGAGAGCCTCGGAGATTCAATTCTATTGTCATAACTTTAATTGTCAAAGTGACAATTCCAAAATCCAAATCTAGTTTTTAAAATTGGAATTCGAATCCCAAACCAAAAATAAAAACATAGCAAGCGCTTTCTATTCACTCTCCAAATAGGTTACGTGCTTAATGCCAGTCACAACTAAACATCGTACACGCACACACCTTTCTGAAAAAACATGGGATCTAATCATACTATGCTTAAAAAGTAAGTTAAAATATTTTAATGCGAGCACGAACAATACCATGAAATTCTAAATTTATAAAAAAAACCCAAACAGAAAGGAAAGTTACTTCGGCAAGCCGAAGTTTATACATCCTTGCGGTGTTAGGTTTTTTGATACTCGCAAAGTCGGTACAAATTCTAAAATTGGAACACAAATCCCAGACCAAAAATAAAAACATAGAAAGCCTTTTCTAATCACTCCACAAATAGGTTACAAAGGTTAATGCCAGTCCCAACTTAGCATCGTACACACGCTCACACATACACGACACGTCCAAGCTTAATAAAAAATAAATCTATTTTATATAAAACAATACAGTTTTGAAAAAACTGATAGCAAGCCGTACAACAGTAATCGGTTTTATATCATTTACAAACATCCGTCGGTACAACTACTTAAAAATAATGCGCTTATTTTCTGTTTTTTTTTAAGAGAAGGTAAATCGGATTAATTAAACGCGAATTCAACAGTGAATATTAGAAAATCCTTTTAGCTATATAATTTATAAAGAATGTAGTATGCAATTTATTAATTTTTTTTTAACCGAGGCAAGCGTAATCCTATGAACATTGCACTACTCGCCTATAGATAGCTTTATTATCCAATCGTTTAGTGGAAGTCAATCATGTCTTCAACTACTTTACATCAACTAGTTTAAATTTTATACACATTAATGTTACAGGGAGAAGGAGGCGAAAAATGAAGAGCCGGTAGTCGCTACCGTACCAAAGCCCCCGTCGGGGATCAAGAATCCATCTTTCAAGCCAAGGCGTAGCCGCAACATATCTCAGCGAAAGGTACTTTTATCCATTCCTCGGTGGTCCGAGTGGTCACGCCAAGAAATGTAAGAAAGAGGCGGGCTCCGGTGAATATTACAGCTAAAGAATTGGCCGGAAAGACTAGAGGGAAGGCCGGAACCGTTTCCCCATCAATTCCCACGGAAGAGGACTCTACACCTTTGCAGGAGGAGTGTAACGATTTGGTCTCGCCTAGAAGGAAGGCCGCCCCGAAATCTTCTCATTCAAGGGATGCTCAATTCCGGCAATGGTTTAACAAAGATTATGGCCAGGTCCAAAAGCTACTATTCAGGGTTGGACTAAAGGTGGGACCAAAGGCCAGAGCTAAGCCACGACCCAAACCTGGAGGCAAACCTGTACCCAAGGCGGTACCCATAGCCAGAGCCACTGGAGCGTCAAAGGGATCAGCCAGAGGAGCTGCGAAGGCAGGAGCGAATGAAAAACCGAAGGTCAAGACAGGAACCCGTGCAACGATCAGGAAAAGAAAGTATAAGTGAAGGTCAAACCTATCGGCACTCCTTCATCAAGCCCCTCGAAAATTATCAGTATTCGTTATAGTACGTATGGTATTTGATCAGATTTACGGAGCGCTTCTAGTTTGGCTGGAATTTATGATTATAATTCGTCACGAAATTCTTGACGTTCCCAGAAACAGTCGCCCAACGGGAGCATCGCTAAAACCCCAAAATTCTTATCGTCCAATGTCACAATCAATTATATATGCTATGTGCTCGATGTTCATTAACACAAATCGGTGTAAAACGTGATGGACTGGATCGACGGTGTGCTACTACTGCCGATATCGTAAGCGTTAAATCTGTCAGATCCGAGAGCCTCGGAGATTCAATTCTATTGTCATAACTTTAATTGTCAATGTGACAATTCCAAAATCCAAATCTAGTTTTTAAAATTGGAATTCGAATCCCAAACCAAAAATAAAAACATAGCAAGCTCTTTCTATTCACTCTCCAAATAGGTTACATGCTTAATGCCAGTCACAACTAAACATCGTACACGCACACACCTTTCTGAAAAAACATGGGATCTAATCATACTATGCTTAAAAAGTAAGTTAAAATATTTTAATGCGAGCACGAACAATACCATGAAAGGTACGATATTTCTAAATTTAAAAAAAAACCCAAACGGAAAGGAATGTTACTTCGGCAAGCCGAAGTTTATACATCCTTGCTGTGTTAGGTTTTTTTGATTCTCGCAAAGTCGGTACAAATTCTAAAATTGGAACACGAATCCGTGTAGCTTTCGGACCTGGCCATAATCTTTGTTAAACCATTGCCGGAATTGAGCATCCCTTGGATGAGAAGATTTCGGGGCGGCCTTCCTTCTAGGCGAGACCAAATCGTTACACTCCTCCTGCAAAGGTGTAGAGTCCTCTTCCGTGGGAATTGATGGGGAAACGGTTCCGGCCTTCCCTCTAGTCTTTCCGGCCAATTCTTTAGCTGTAATATTCACCGGAGCCCGCCTCTTTCTTACATTTCCTGGCGTGACCACTCGGACCACCGAGTTTTCATCAATACACTCGTGCACTGGAGGAATGGATAAAAGTCCCTTTCGCTGAGATATGTTGCGGCTACGCCTTGGCTTGAAAGATGGATTCTTCATCCCCGACGGGGTCTTTGGTACGGTAGCGACTACCGGCTCTTTATTTTTCTCCTCCTCCCTGTAACATTAATAAGGTGTATAAAATTTAAATTTGTTGATGTAAAGTAGTTGAAGACTTGATTGACTTCCACTAAACGATTGGATATTAAAGCTATCTATAGGCGAGTAGTGCAGTGTTCATAGGATTACGCTTGCCTCGGTTAAAAAAAAATTAATAAATTGCATACTACATTCTTTATAAATTATATAGCTAAAATGATTTTCTAATATTCACTGTTGAATTCGCGTTTAATTAATCCGATTTACCTTCTCTTAAAAAAAACAGAAAATAAGCGCATTATTTTTAAGTAGTTGTACCGACGGATGTTTGTAAATGATATAAAACCGATTACTGTTGTACGGCTTGCTATCAGTTTTTTCAAAACTGTATTGTTTTATATAAAACAGATTTATTTTTTATTAAGCTTGGACGTGTCGTGTATGTGTGTGCGTGTGTACGATGCTAAGTTGTGACTGGCATTAACCTTTGTAACCTATTTGTGGAGTGATTAGAAAAGGCTTTCTATGTTTTTATTTTTGGTCTGGGATTCGTGTTCCAATTTTAGAATTTGTACCGACTTCGCGAGTATCAAAAAACCTAACACCGCAAGGATGTATAACATTCCATTCTGTTTGGGTTTTTTTTTTAAATTTAGAAATATCGTACCTTTCATGGTAAAGTTCGTGCTCGCATTAAAATATTTTAACTTACTTTTTAAGCATAGTATGATTAGATCCCATGTTTTTTCAGAAAGGTGTGTGCGTGTACGATGTTTAGTTGTGACTGGCATTAAGCATGTAACCTATTTGGAGAGTGACTAGAAAGCGCTTGCTATGTTTTTATTTTTGGTTTGGGATTCGAATTCCAATTTTAAAAACTAGATTTGGATTTTGGAATTGTCACTTTGACAATTAAAGTTATGACAATAGAATTGAATATCCGAGGCTCTCGGATCTGACAGATTTAACGCTTACGATATCGGCAGTAGTAGCCCACCGTCGATCCAGTCCATCACGTTTTACACCGATTAGGGTTAATGAACATCGAGCACATAGCATATACAAGGGTGGTCAAAAGTATTTTCACAAAAAAAAAGTTAAATATATTCATAATTTGAACTTACATCTTGTTAACTTTGGCATCAATGGAATGGTAATTTAAATGCCGTTTGAATGATACAATACATTTCTTAACACATTCAGTACTTATTGAAAAGGACGAATTTGTGTGAAAATGTCCTTTTTGAACTTTTTTCCTCGACTTGAAAACTTAAATTTTTTGATGCAAAAAGTTTCTTCAAACAAAAATAATAGTAGTTGCAAAAAGAATTTTTCAAAAATCATTTTGCTTATATTTTTTATAATTTTTTAAAGGTGACACTGTCGGAAAAAATTTGTATGAAAAAGAGAAAAATATGCCTAAAATGCAAAAGCAAAATGATTTTTGAAAAATTCTTTTTGCAGTTACTTTTATTTTTGTTTAAAGAAACTTTTTGCATCAAAAAATTTAAGTTTTCAAGTCGAGGAAAAAAGTTCAAAAAGGACATTTTCACACAAATTCGTCCTTTTCAATAAGTACTGAATGTGTTAAGAAATGTATTGTATCATTCAAACGGCATTTAAATTACCTTTCCATTGATGCCAAAGTTAACAAGATGTAAGTTCAAATTATGAATATATTTAACTTTTTTTTTGTGAAAATACTTTTGACCACCCTTGTATAATTGATTGTGACATTGGACGATAAGAATTTTGGGGTTTTAGGGATGCTCCCGTTGGGCGACTGTTTCTGGGAACGTCAAGAATTTCGTGACGAATTATAATCATAAATTCCAGCCAAACTAGAAGCGCTCCGTAAATCTGATCAAATACAATACGTACTATAACGAATACTGATAATTTTCGAGGGGCTTGATGAAGGAGTGCCGATAGGTTTGACCTTCACTTATACTTTCTTTTCCTGATCGTTGCACAGGTTCCTGTCTTGACCTTCGGTTTTTCATTCGCTCCTGCCTTCGCAGCTCCTCTGGCTGATCCCTTTGACGCTCCAGTGGCTCTGGCTCTGGGTACCGCCTTGGGTACAGGTTTGCCTCCAGGTTTGGGTCGTGGCTTAGCTCTGGCCTTTGGTCCCACCTTTAGTCCAACCCTGGATAGTAGCTTTTGGACCTGGCCATAATCTTTGTTAAACCATTGCCGGAATTGAGCATCCCTTGGATGAGATTTCGGGGCGGCCTTCCTTCTAGGCGAGACCAAATCGTTACACTCCTCCTGCAAAGGTGTAGAGTCCTCTTCCGTGGGAATTGATGGGGAAACGGTTCCGGCCTTCCCTCTAGTCTTTCCGGCCAATTCTTTAGCTGTAATATTCACCGGAGCCCGCCTCTTTCTTACATTTCCTGGCGTGACCACTCGGACCACCGAGTTTTCATCAATACACTCGTGCACTGGAGGAATGGATAAAAGTCCCTTTCGCTGAGATATGTTGCGGCTACGCCTTGGCTTGAAAGATGGATTCTTCATCCCCGACGGGGTCTTTGGTACGGTAGCGACTACCGGCTCTTTATTTTTCTCCTCCTCCCTGTAACATTAATAAGGTGTATAAAATTTAAATTTGTTGATGTAAAGTAGTTGAAGACTTGATTGACTTCCACTAAACGATTGGATATTAAAGCTATCTATAGGCGAGTAGTGCAGTGTTCATAGGATTACGCTTGCCTCGGTTAAAAAAAAATTAATAAATTGCATACTACATTCTTTATAAATTATATAGCTAAAATGATTTTCTAATATTCACTGTTGAATTCGCGTTTAATTAATCCGATTTACCTTCTCTTAAAAAAAACAGAAAATAAGCGCATTATTTTTAAGTAGTTGTACCGACGGATGTTTGTAAATGATATAAAACCGATTACTGTTGTACGGCTTGCTATCAGTTTTTTCAAAACTGTATTGTTTTATATAAAACAGATTTATTTTTTATTAAGCTTGGACGTGTCGTGTATGTGTGTGCGTGTGTACGATGCTAAGTTGTGACTGGCATTAACCTTTGTAACCTATTTGTGGAGTGATTAGAAAAGGCTTTCTATGTTTTTATTTTTGGTCTGGGATTCGTGTTCCAATTTTAGAATTTGTACCGACTTCGCGAGTTTCAAAAAACCTAACACCGCAAGGATGTATAACATTCCATTCTGTTTGGGTTTTTTTTTAAATTTAGAAATATCGTACCTTTTATGGTATTGTTCGTGCTCGCATTAAAATATTTTAACTTACTTTTTAAGCATAGTATGATTAGATCCCATGTTTTTTCAGAAAGGTGTGTGCGTGTACGATGTTTAGTTGTGACTGGCATTAAGCATGTAACCTATTTGGAGAGTGACTAGAAAGCGCTTGCTATGTTTTTATTTTTGGTTTGGGATTCGAATTCCAATTTTAAAAACTAGATTTGGATTTTGGAATTGTCACTTTGACAATTAAAGTTATGACAATAGAATTGAATATCCGAGGCTCTCGGATCTGACAGATTTTACGCTTACGATATCGGCAGTAGTAGCCCACCGTCGATCCAGTCCATCACGTTTTACACCGATTAGTGTTAATGAACATCGAGCACATAGCATATACAAGGGTGGTCAAAAGTATTTTCACAAAAAAAAAGTTAAATATATTCATAATTTGAACTTACATCTTGTTAACTTTGGCATCAATGGAATGGTAATTTAAATGCCGTTTGAATGATACAATACATTTCTTAACACATTCAGTACTTATTGAAAAGGACGAATTTGTGTGAAAATGTCCTTTTTGAACTTTTTTCCTCGACTTGAAAACTTAAATTTTTTGATGCAAAAAGTTTCTTCAAACAAAAATAATAGTAGTTGCAAAAAGAATTTTTCAAAAATCATTTTGCTTATATTTTTTATGGTTTTTTAAAGGTGACACTGTCGGAAAAAATTTGCATGAAAAAGAGAAAAATATGCCTAAAATGCAAAAGCAAAATGATTTTTGAAAAATTGTTTTTGCAGTTACTATTATTTTTGTTTAAAAAAACTTTTTGCATCAAAAAATTTAAGTTTTCAAGTCGAGGAAAAAAGTTCAAAAAGGACATTTTCACACAAATTCGTCCTTTTTAATAAGTACTGAATGTGTTAAGAAATGTATTGTATCATTCAAACGGCATTTAAATTACCTTTCCATTGATGCCAAAGTTAACAAGATGTAAGTTCAAATTATGAATATATTTAACTTTTTTTTTGTGAAAATACTTTTGACCACCCTTGTATAATTGATTGTGACATTGGACGATAAGAATTTTGGGGTTTTAGGGATGCTCCCGTTGGGCGACTGTTTCTGGGAACGTCAAGAATTTCGTGACGAATTATAATCATAAATTCCAGCCAAACTAGAAGCGCTCCGTAAATCTGATCAAATACCATACGTACTATAACGAATACTGATAATTTTCGAGGGGCTTGATGAAGGAGTGCCGATAGGTTTGACCTTCACTTATACTTTCTTTTCCTGATCGTTGCACAGGTTCCTGTCTTGACCTTCGGTTTTTCATTCGCTCCTGCCTTCGCAGCTCCTCTGGCTGATCCCTTTGACGCTCCAGTGGCTCTGGCTCTGGGTACCGCCTTGGGTACAGGTTTGCCTCCAGGTTTGGGTCGTGGCTTAGCTCTGGCCTTTGGTCCCACCTTTAGTCCAACCCTGGATAGTAGCTTTTGGACCTGGCCATAATCTTTGTTAAACCATTGCCGGAATTGAGCATCCCTTGGATGAGATTTCGGGGCGGCCTTCCTTCTAGGCGAGACCAAATCGTTACACTCCTCCTGCAAAGGTGTAGAGTCCTCTTCCGTGGGAATTGATGGGGAAACAGTTCCGGCCTTCCCTCTAGTCTTTCCGGCCAATTCTTTAGCTGTAATATTCACCGGAGCCCGCCTCTTTCTTACATTTCTTGGCGTGACCACTCGGACCACCGAGGAATGGATAAAAGTCCCTTTCGCTGAGATATGTTGCGGCTACGCCTTGGCTTGAAAGATGGATTCTTGATCCCCGACGGGGGCTTTGGTACGGTAGCGACTACCGGCTCTTCATTTTTCGCCTCCTTCTCCCTGTAACATTAATAAGGTGTATAAAATTTAAACTAGTTGATGTAAAGTAGTTGAAGACATGATTGACTTCCACTAAACGATTGGATATTAAAGCTATCTATAGGCGAGTAGTGCAATGTTCATAGGATTACGCTTGCCTCGGTTAAAAAAAAATTAATAAATTGCATACTACATTCTTTATAAATTATATAGCTAAAAGGATTTTCTAATATTCACTGTTGAATTCACGTTTAATTAATCCGATTTACCTTCTCTTAAAAATAACAGAAAATAAGCGCATTATTTTTAAGTAGTTGTACCGACGGATGTTTGTAAATGATATAAAACCGATTACTGTTGTACGGCTTGCTATCAGTTTTTTCAAAGCTGTATTGTTTTATATAAAATAGATTTATTTTTTATTAAGCTTGGACGTGTCGTGTATGTGTGTGCGTGTGTACGATGCTAAGTTGTGACTGGCATTAACCTTTGTAACCTATTTGTGGAGTGATTAGAAAAGTCTTTCTATGTTTTTATTTTTGGTTTGGTATTCGTGTTCCAGTTTTAGAATTTGTACCGACTTTGCAAGTATCAAACAAGGAAGAACGCTATAGTCGAGTACCTCGACTATCAGATACCCGTTAGTCAGCTTAATAGAGATGTGCAAGTAGCAAAGCGAGATTAAAATGCGCCACCTACCGGCGATATACAGATTTAAGCGTTATGGGCGTTAGAGTGGGCGTGGCAAATTTTTTTTTGGACCAATCGATAGGTATTGACGAGACCAATACATTTCAGTTAAAATTTTTTATCTAGCATAAAAATTGTGGGCGTCAGGTTTTTGCGGTTTGTGGGCGTTAGAGTGGGCGTGGCATATTCGCGTAAAAAACTTGCGCTGCGTATAAGGCTACGGAATCTAAATCTGACATCCCAATTCTCTATCTTTGATAGTTTCCGAGATATCCACGTTCATATTTACGATTTTTTGAAGTTTGTGGGCGGTTTATGGGCGTTAGGGTGGGCGTGGCGAACTTTTTTTGGGTCAATCGATAGGTATTGATGAAAACATTACATTTTAGTTAAAATTTTTTATTCTAGCATCAAAACTGTAGGAGCCACAGTTTTGGGCGGTTTGTGGGCGTTAAAATGGGCGTGGCACTCTACTGAAACAAACTTACGCTGCGTAAGAAGCTCAGGAATCTGCACGCCAAATCTCAATGGCCTAGCTCCCATAGTTTCCGAGATCTCTGCGTTCATCCGGACAGACATACAGACGGACGAGACCAATACATTTCAGTTAAAATTTGTTATCTAGCATACAAATTGTGGGCGTCACAGGGTTTCGCGGTTTGTGGGCGTTAGAGTGGGCGTGGCATATTCGCGTAACAAACTTGCGCTGCGCATAAGGCTACGGAATCTAAATCTGAAATCCCAATTCTCTATCTTTGATAGTTTCCGAGGTATACACATTCATACTTACGATTTTTTGAAGTTTGTGGGCGGTTTATGGGCGTTAGGGTGGGCGTGGAAAACTTTTTTTTGGGTCAATTGATAGCTATTGATGAGAACATTATATTTCAGTTAAAATTTTTATTCTAGCATCAAAACTGTAGGAGCCACAGTTTTGGGCGGTTTGTGGGCGTTAGAGTGGGCGTGGCACTCTACTGAAACAAACTTGCTCTGCGTAGGAAGCTCAGGAATCTGCACGCCAAATCTCAATAGCCTAGCTCCCATAGTTTCCGAGATCTCAGCGTTCATCCGGACAGACAGACAGACAGACGGACAGACGGACATGGCTAGATCGACTCGGCTAGTGATCCTGATCAAGAATATATATACTTTATGGGGTCGGAAACGCTTCCTTCTGCCTGTTACATACTTTCCTACGAATCTAGTATACCCTTTTACTCTACGAGTAACGGGTATAAAAACCTAACACCGCAAGGATGTATAAACTTCGGCTTGCCGAAGTAACATTCCTTTCTGTTTGGGTTTTTTTTTTAAATTTAGAAATATCGTACCTTTCAAGGTATTGTTCGTGCTCGCATTAAAATATTTTAACTTACTTTTTAAGCATAGTATGATTAGATCCCATGTTTTTTCAGAAAGGTGTGTGCGTGTACGATGTTTAGTTGTGACTGGCATTAAGCATGTAACCTATTTGGAGAGTGACTAGAAAGCGCTTGCTATGTTTATACCCGTTACTCGTAGAGTAAAAGGGTATACTAGATTCGTCGGAAAGTATGTAACAGGCAGAAGGAAGCGTTTCCGACCCCATAAAGTATATATATTCTTGATCAGGATCACTAGCCGAGTCGATCTAGCCATGTCCGTCTGTCCGTCTGTCCGTCTGTCCGTCTGTCCGTCTGACCGTCTGTCCGTCTGTCCGTCTGTCCGTCTGTCTGTCCGTCCGGATGAACGCTGAGATCTCGGAAACTATGAGAGCTAGGCTATTGAGATTTGGCGTACAGATTCCTGAGCTTCTTACGCAGCGCATGTTTGTTTCAGTAGACTGCCACGCCCACTCTAACGCCCACAAACCGCCCAAAACTGTAACTCCTACAGTTTTGATGCTAGATAGAAAATTTTAACTGAAATGTATTGTTCTCATCAATACCTATCGATTGACCAAAAAAAAAGTTTGCCACGCCCACTTAAACGCCCACAAAACGCGAAAACCTGTGACGCCCACAATTTGCATGCTAGATAAAAAATTTTAACGATTGATCCAAAAATAATTTTGCCACGCCCACTCTAACGCCCATAACGCTAAAATCTGTCTTCCGCCGCTAGGTGGCGCATTTTAATTTCGCTTTGCTGCTAGCATATCTCCATTTCCCTTTGAGTAACGGGTATCTGATAGTCGAGGTACTCGACTATAGCGTTCTTCCTTGTTTTATTTTTGGTTTGGGATTCGAATTCCAATTTTAAAAACTAGATTTGGATTTTGGAATTGTCACTTTGACAATTAAAGTTATGACAATAGAATTGAATCTCCGAGGCTCTCGGATCTGACAGATTTAACGCTTACGATATCGGCAGTAGTAGCCCACCGTCGATCCAGTCCATCACGTTTTACACCGATTTGTGTTAATGAACATCGAGCACATAGCATATATAATTGATTGTGACATTAGACGATAAGAATTTTGGGGTTTTAGGGATGGTCCCGTTGGGCGACTGTTTCTGGGAACGTCAAGAATTTCGTGACGAATTATAATCATAAATTCCAGCCAAACTAGAAGCGCTCCGTAAATCTGATCAAATACCATACGTACTATAACGAATTCTGATAATTTTCGAGGGGCTTGATGAAGGAGTGCCGATAGGTTTGACCTTCACTTATACTTTCTTTTCCTGATCGTTGCACAGGTTCCTGTCTTGACCTTCGGTTTTTCATTCGCTCCTGCCTTCGCAGCTCCTCTGGCTGATCCCTTTGACGCTCCAGTGGCTCTAGCTCTGGGTACCGCCTTGGGTACAGGTTTGCCTCCAGATTTGGGTCGTGGCTTAGCTCTGGCCTTTGGTCCCACCTTTAGTCCAACCCTGGATAGTAGCTTTTGGACCAGGCCATAATCTTTGTTAAACCATTGCCGGAATTGAGCATCCCTTGGATGAGAAGATTTCGGGGCGGCCTTCCTTCTAGGCGAGACCAAATCGTTACACTCCTACTGCAAAGTTGTAGAGTCCTCTTCCGTGGGAATTGATGGGGAAACGGTTCCGGCCTTCCCTCTAGTCTTTCCGGCCAATTCTTTAGCTGTAATATTCACCGGAGCCCGCCTCTTTCTTACATTCCCTGGCGTGACCACTCGGACCACCGAGTTTTCATCAATACACTCGTGCACTGGAGGAATGGATAAAAGTCCCTTTCGCTGAGATATGTTGCGGCTACGCCTTGGCTTGAAAGATGGATTCTTCATCCCCGGCTCTTCATTTTTCTCCTCCTCCTCCCTGTAACATTAACAAGGTGTATAAAATTTAAATTAGTTGATGTAAAGTAGTTGAAGACATGATTGACTTCCACTAAACGATTGGATAATAAAGCTATCTATAGGCGAGTAGTGCAGTGTTCAGTGTTACGCTTGCCTCGGTTAAAAAAAAATTAATAAATTGCATACTACATTCTTTATAAATTATATAGCTAAAAGGATTTTCTAATATTCACTGTTGAATTCGCGTTTAATTAATCCGATTTACCTTCTCTTAAAAAAAAACAGAAAATATGCGCATTATTTTTAAGTAGTTGTACCGACGGATGTTTGTAAATGATATAAAACCGATTACTGTTGTACGGCTTGCTATCAGTTTTTTCAAAACTGTATTGTTTTATATAAAACAGATTTATTTTTTATTAAGCTTGGACGTGTCGTGTATGTGTGTGCGTGTGTACGATGCAAAGTTGTGACTGGCATTAACCTTTGTAACCTATTTGTGGAGTGATTAGAAAAGGCTTTCTATGTTTTTATTTTTGGTCTGGGATTCGTGTTCCAATTTTAGAATTTGTAGCTACTTTGCGAGTATCAAAAAACCTAACACCGCAAGGATGTATAAACTTCGGCTTGCCGAAGTAACTTTCCTTTTTTAAATTTAGAATTATCATACCTTTCATGGTATTGTTCGTGCTCGCATTAAAATATTTTAACTTACTTTTTAAGCATAGTATGATTAGATCCCATGTTTTTTCAGAAAGGTGTGTGCGTGTACGATGTTTAGTTGTGACTGGCATTAAGCACGTAACCTATTTGGAGAGTGAATAGAAAGCGCTTGCTATGTTTTTATTTTTGGTTTGGGATTCGAATTCCAATTTTTAAAACTAGATTTGGATTTTGGAATTGTCACTTTGACAATTAAAGTTATGACAATGGAATTGAATCTCCGAGGCTCTCGGATCTGATAGATTTAACGCTTATGTATGCGTGTACGATGCTAAGTTGTGACTGGTATTAAATATGTTAGATATTTAAAGAGTGAATAAGAAACGCTTGCTATATTTTATTTTTTTCTTCTTCGGCTTGGCGAATCTGCCTTCCTTTGTTTCTTTATTTTCCAAATTTTAATATTTTAACTTACTTTTTCACTGTCATTTTGTTAAAATATGTGTTTTTTACTGATCGACGTGTATTTTGTCGATAATAAATAAAAACTGGCATTAAACATGTAACCATTCAGAGAGAGAAGAAAAATTCTTGCTACGTTTGTAGGATTTGAATCTGGCGGGCTTATTACACGGCACACTCGAAGCGGGTTAAGTTATATGGCAACTCTTAATCAGTTTGCAATCTAAAATCCTCGATAAAGTACTCGATTCTTTTAATGCCGCCGATACCTACACGAGTGAGCGGGGAGTCGTTGTTTAGCGTTCGTGAAGACAAGAATACAATTCATGTGACATGTGTAAAATTTAATCTAAGCACTTCTATGTTTAAGCTTTATCCCAATAAAATATTGTGAATCTAACGATTCCCACAATTTGGGGGCTCATCCGGGATTAACCCAAACATTAGAGTAACACAACTACAATGATTGCCAAATTTCAAGTCTGGTGAAATGACAATTTGAGACAACAGCGCAGTTAATTTGGCAGTGTGTCCAAAAGACGACGACGAAAACCAGAATTCGGCAGATGTGTGTGTGAAAACGCGCAAGGGAAACGCTTGGAGCCTATAGCGACTACAGTCCAGGAGGTAGTGCATTATAGATCCCCAGAGCGTCGGTCGGAGATCCGGCCAGTCACGGTGAACTGGTAACTTGCAGAGGCTGATCTGTGGAAGGCGTTGGGAGCAGCGATAGACAGAGGCGAGCGGAGCAAGTCAGGAGCGTGAAGCGGGCATTGGAGCAATGGCGGGTTGACGGGACCTGGAGGGCAAGATTTCCAAGGAGAGCAGCCCTGAGTTTGGAGTAGCAGATCTTGGTGGAAGGCAACGACGTCAGCGGACAAGCAACGGCAAGAACTTTTCAAGTTGAATAGTCCAGAAGAAAATCCAATTGGCAGGCAAACAGTCTTGAGAAGCAGTGCATCGAAAGGGGTGGTAACCAGAAAGCTGACCCAATTAAATTGAAAGTCGGTCACAAACAGTAAAAGTAGACTGTGTGTATAAAACCAAAAATTGTCATTAACTTAAAAGTTATTCATATAATCTATATTTATAATCATATAATCTTTTTGTTACTGTTAAGCTACTATCAATACATTTTAAGGAAATTTCATCTCAAAATGCAACTCGAAGAGATAATGTTAATGCGATGCGACGATTTGCGCGCAAAGCTACTAGAACTTAATTTACCCACAGCCAGTAGAAAGCACGTTTTACAGGATCGACTCCTGGCTCACTTTGGTATTCAGGACGATGATGATAACGACTCGGATGGAGTCGAATCTGTAGCTACCGCTCTTGATTGTCCAGTGCAGGCAGCACCTATAAGCCGTTCTTTGTTTACACTTAAAGATGTAGAAGGCAGTGTTTCAAATTTGGCAGGTACAGGTAGTCCAGATATAGATCAGTGGATCCAGGAGTTGGAGGAATGTGCTTTGACTGTGCAGTGGAGTCAGCTTCAACTATTCATTTATTCTAAGCAGTTGCTCAGTGGGGCTGCAAAATCGTTCATTCGCAGTCAGGTTAACATTCGCAACTGGGATTTTTTAAAGGCAGCATTACGTGGCGAATTTGCTGTTAAAATATTATCTTCTGAGGTTCATCGCAAGCTAGGTCAACGTGCACAGAGAAAAGGAGAGACACTTCAGGAATATTTGTATGCTTTGATGGAAATAGCCAAGCCAGTTTACCTAGACGAAGAGAGTTCGATAGAGTATCTTGTGAAGGGAGTTCCAGATGCTAAGGCAAACAAAACAATGTTGTATCAGGCGAAAACCATAACGGATTTAAAGGAGCAGATTGAAGTATATAAGAAGGTTCGCCGCTCATACAAAATGCCCTACAAAAATGAAGCGCGTGTAGCTGAGGCAGAAGGATCCAAAAGCTTCGACTCAAAACACGAGTTTTTACGTAAATGCTTTAAGTGTGGGGATCCGTCCCATTTAAAGAAAGATTGCAAGAAGAAGGATAACAATAATTGTTATCGGTGCGGACAGCCAGGTCATCGTGCTGCACAGTGCAAGGTCGAGGTTGAGGTAAAACAGGAGAGCAATTCTAATGCCGTTCACGTGGAGAACGCAGCTACTAAGCCAAAAAGCGAGTTTACGGTTTCCGGCCTTGAACTAAAAATTATCAAATCTCCCTACGCTCAATTCAAAGGACTCGTCGACACAGGCGCAGATCTATGCCTAATGCGCAGGAACATTTCTCTCAAGCTAGGAAACGAAGCTCTTACCGGAAAAGAAAAGTGTTTGACGGTATTAGGCGAGAATCAAGTTCTAACTTTCAAACAGTTGACGATCAGGTTCAGGACTGGCTTGCAGAGAAAATCATTCAACCAAGTACCTCAGAGTACGCATCGCCGGTAGTTTTGGTGTCCAAGAAAAACGGAAAGAAGAGACTGTGCTGTGACTACCGAAAACTAAATGAGAAAATTATCCGAGACAATTTTCCGATGGCTCATATGGAGACCGTGCTAGACAAGCTGCAAGGGTCCAAGATATTCACTACTTTGGAACTAACAAACGGCTTCTTCCACGTTTCGATTGAACCAGGCTCTCGAAAGTATACATCATTTGTTACCCAATCTGGACAATTTGAATTCCTTTATGTACCATTTGGCATATCAAATTCACCTGCGGTTTTCACAAGATTTATCATGGCAGTTCTAAGGGAGCTCATCGCCACTAACGTTGTCGTCGCGTCCAAGTACGGTTTTGGCGCAGTCTTACTGCAGAAGGACCCCGTAGACAGTGCTTTCCATCCAGTCCAATACATGAGCCGAAAGACATCACCGTTCGAGGAAAAGTACGATTCGTATGAACTGGAAGTGTACTGGCTATTATTGGAGCTCTAGTCAAGTGGCGTGTATATGTGTTAGGCATAAAGTTCACAATCGTAACTGCTTGTAACGCGTTCTAAATGACGATGAACAAAAAGGAAGTTCCTCTTCGCGTAGCTCGTTGGGCTTTATATTTGCAGGACTTCAACTACAAGATCGAACATCGCTCAGGGACCCAAATGAAACATGCTGATGCCCTGAGTCGAGTCTCATGTTTCTTTTTGTCAGACTCTGTTACTCATCGCTTAAAGGAAGCCCAGATTAACGATGATTGGACAAAAGCAGTTCGGAACCTTGTAGAAAAGGATGCATACCAGGACTTCTATATACAGAATGACGTTCTCTTCAAAGATCCGACTCGTGAGCTGGTCGTAGTACCTTCGACTATGCAAAATAAAATAATTCAGAGCGCGCATAGCCAGGGGCACTTCTGCCAGAAAGACACAGGATATAATCGAAAGGTCATATTTCATTCCCAAGCTCAAAGATAAAACCGATCGAATCGTCGAGAGTTGCATCAGATGCATTATCGTAAATGCCAAAGCCGGCAAGAAAGAGGGATTTCTAACTTCAATTGACAAAGGCGATTTACCCTTCATTACATACCATATCGACCACGTCGGGCCATGGAAATGACGACCAAGCGATATAACCACATCCCTGTCATAGTAGACGGATTCTCAAAATATGTCTGGCTCTACCCAACTCGAAGCACTGGTGTAGACGAAGTTCTAAACTGTCTGAATAAGCAAGCCGTACATTTTGGAAATTTTTACCGCATAGTGTCCGACAGAGGCACTGCTTTCACATCTCTCGCATTCAAGGAATACTGCGAGTCACACAACATACAGCATCTGCTTATAGCGACAGGTGTACCACGCGGAAATGGCCAAGTCGAAAGACTTCACAAGATCGTCGTACCAATGCTAGCAAAGTTGAGCTATGAAAGTCCATTAGCTTGGTATAAATACGTGGGACGAGTTCAGCAAATTATCAACAGCACTGAGCCGAGAAGCACCAAGATTACGCCATTCAAGCTTTTAACTGGAGTTGATATGCGATTAGCCGGCAAAAAGGTACAAGACGAGAATAAGAAAACGTTTGATTTGAAGCGGAAACAAGAAAGAGTCTATCAACTCAATGATTTGGTAGCAATCAAAAGAACTCAGTATGGTGTCGGATTAAAGCTTAAGGGGAAGTTTTTAGGGCCCTACAGGATTGTTGCAGTAAAGGATCATGGGCGGTACGAAGTAGAACGTATTGGTAATTCAGAGGGTCCATTTAAAACATCTACGGTTTCCGAGTATATGAAACCTTGGTCAGGTCCATTCGAGGCGAATGAACAGTCAGGAGGGCCGAATGTAGGATTTGAATCTGACGGGCTTATTACACGGCACACTCGAAGCGGGTTAAGTAATATGGCAACTCTTAATCAGTTTGCAATCTTAAATCCTCGATTAAGTACTCGATTCTTTTAATGCCGCCGATACCTACACGAGTGAGCGGGGAGTCGTCGTTTAGCGTTCGTGAAGACAAGAATATAATTCATGTGACAAACAGAACTCTGTAAAATTTAATCTAAGCACTTCTATGTTTAAACTTTGTCCCAATAAAACATTGTGAATCTGTTGGGGCGGTGCGGCTTGATCGATTAAATAATTGAAGCCCCAATATAGAGTGGTACCCAAAAAGCACGGGAGTACTTTTGGGGTTATTACGCGACGTGCGTCGGTGTTTTTTCGTACACTTTGAAACATGAACTGCTTAAGCCTAACTTAAGTTAAGCGCTCCAGAGCAGAGCGGAGACTTAGGGGAGAGATGGAGAGGGAGAGCGGACGGCAGTGCGAGCGCGCGAGATATAGAAATCTGGATAAAACTGCCGTTCGCACTGTCTCCTGAAATTAAACGCCCTTTTGGCGTTGTTGGGGCGGTGCGGATTGATCGATGAAATAATTGAAGCCCCAAGATTGAGTGGTACCCAAAAATCACGGGAGTATTTCGGGGTTTTTACGCGACGTGCGTAGATGTTTATTGTATCACTTTGAAACAAGAACTGCTTAAGCCTAACTTAACTTAAGCGCTCCAGAGCAGAGCGGAGACTTAGGGGAGAGATGGAGAGGGAGAGCGGACGGCAGTGCGAGCGCGCGAGATATAGAAATCTGGATAAAACTGCCGCTCGACACTGTCTCCTGAAATTAAACGCCCTTTTGGCGTGAACATTCTCCCCCCCCTTGCGAGGACACCCGTAGCAAGAACCTCAGGATAGAAGGCTCAGGAATATTTTGGAAGTATAGATCGGTCGTCCGTATGTAGGAGAGTGTGGTGGGCCTTTCCACACTTGTGGCAGTGATGACCACTGCGGCAGGAGTCCTTGGAATGATTGTGAGCCAAGCAATTGGAGCAGTACTTCTGGATATGTACTTCCTGAAGCCGATTCTGGGGGCTTAGCCGTAGAAAGTGGTGGCACTTTCGTAGAGGATGGATCTTTTGGCAGACTCGGCATTGGTAGAATTTAATACCTCGAGTACGTCTGCCATCCAAGGCGGGGTATGGAACCCAATATTCGGATGGAGTATTCTTAGGAGGAACTTTTTGTACGGAAACTTGCGTTGAATAGGACGAAATGATGTGTGGAACTGAGGCGGATATTGGCCTTGGAGGGTCGGATGGAATCGTCGGAGTAGTAGGACCGCTGTTTCGATGCAGCAATGTGTGATGCCGATCTTGGCAAGTGAGACAGTTGTGAGCGCTTGTGCAATCCCGGAATTGATGGCTACTTGCAAAGCAATTGGAGCACAACTGGTTCCTTTGGATATAGGCTAAGCGATCTTCTACCGTCATCTGTAGGAAGCGTGGACATATACGCACGGGGTGGTTCTTCTTCGAACACAGATCGCAGCCTTTGGTTATCGGAACTAACCTTGTGTTGAAGGAATTTATTTTTGAAAATTCTGCCTCTCGATTTGTGTCTTTGGACTGGACGTGGTGGAAATTGGCAGATCGGAAGCTATCGACGGCCTCAAGAGTTCGATGGCGCTCCGTCAAATATGAATCAAGCTCAAGCCACGTAGGAATTTCGGCTTTATTTTGGATGGATTGCTCCCATAATGAGAGAGTGAGCTTTGGTAGTTTTGTCGAGCACATATAAACCAGGATAGGGTCCCAATTCTCAATATTAACACCGGAAAATTTTAAGGAAGTTAAGCAACCTTGAAAAGTGCGTTGAAGTTCCTTTAAGGCTGCTCCCGACTCCTGTGCTATGGATTGCACATTGAAAAGTGCTTTCAGGTGACTGTTTACCTGCAATCGCTTATTTTCGAAACGCTCAGTTAGGTTATTCCAGGCTGAGCGAAAGCCATCATTGGTGAGTGGGGATCTTGAAACTATGGAATGAGCTTCGCCACTTGATTTTGAATTTAAGTGGAATAATTTTTCAACGGGCGTTAGACTCGGATTGTCTATGTATATTGCCGTCAAAAGGTCCCGGAAAGTCGGTCAGCGAAGATAATCGCCAGAGAAAACCTCTGTGTCGATAGGAGGGAGCCGACAGCCATAAGACGTGAAATTTTGGGACGGAGTTACTGGAGCTTGAGGTATTTGGGAGGAGCCCTTTTGGATTTGTTCCATCAGCTGCGCGGCAAATATTTCGTAAGTGGAGTACGTTTGGTAATACTTAGACTTTAGTATGGATTTTGTGTCTGCGGCGCTCTCGCCTGCAGCTATAATGCAGTCGGAGCCTATGTCGTATGCTGCCTTTACCGATTGCCACAAGGAATTGAGGTGATCGCGACGGATGTTACAGGCGGATAACGTTGGTGTAGGAGCACCTGGAGCGTTCACAGTGGCCTCAAAGTGGATCAGACAGTCAGCTGTGGCCATAAATCGGGTTAAAGCGGCTTTTACTGACGTTGCCATGACGTTAAATAATTTAGAATTTTAATTCAGATGTAAGGAAACGGATTGGAATCAAATTGGAATTTAGGAACCAATTAAGATTGTAAATATATACGGTCACACTGTCGGATAGTCAATAAATATTTATTATATCGGATGGTCGGACTTATGTAAGGAATTACGGACTTTAATATTGTTTGTTTGAAAGGAACACTTTTTGTGAGCTCTTGACCCACTGTGCACCCGCGAAAATATCGATATACGTATGTATGTACACTGTACGTATGTATATATGTGGGGTGCGAATAGCAGAATAGCGTTGCGGCAATTGGAAAGACTTCGCTTATGTTTGTATGTCGGTGCGTTTGTTTGTCACCTGCACAACTAAATTGCAAACGATTTGCTGGAGTAAATTTGTGGATATTGTAACTTTGTTTTTAATATTGGAAATAGTTTAGCCGTATTTGTAGGTCGAGAAAAGTAGTTAGAGTGGACTGTATTAGAAAGAGTAGTTAGAGTGGACTGTATTAGAATATTTATGTAAATATACACACGCAGCTGGAACACAGTAAAAAACAAGGAAGAACGCTATAGTCGAGTACCTCGACTATCAGATACCCGTTACTCAGCTATATGGAGATATGCAAGCAGCAAAGCGAGACTAAAATGCGCCACCTACCGGCGGTATACAGATTTAAGCGTTATGGGCGTTAGAGTGGGCGTGGCAAATTTTTTTTTGGATCAATCGATAGGTATCGACGAGACCAATACATTTCAGTTAACATTTTTTATCTAGCATGAAAATTGTGGGCGTCACAGGTTTTCGCGGTTTGTGGGCGTTAAAGTGGGCGTGGCAAACTTTTTTTTGGGTCAATCGATAGGTATTGATGAGAACAATACATTTCAGTTAAAATTTTTATTCTAGCATCAAAACTGTAGGAGCCACAGTTTTGGGCGGTTTGTGGGCGTTAGAGTGGGCGGACATGGCTAGATCGACTCGGCTAGTGATCCTGATCAAGAATATATATACTTTGTGGGGTCGGAAACGCTTCCTTCTGCCTGTTACATACTTTCCGACGAATCTAGTATACCCTTTTACTCTACGAGTAACGGGTATAATAAAGAGTGCAATTCTTAAGGAAAAATTTTATGACCGGGAATTTTTTACTGCGGCTGAGTTATATTTTACACACGATTGGAATTGAAAATATATTTGACAAATATTTTCGTTGAATAGTAGCACTGAAATATTTACTGGAATTGTTTCAAGTGTGAAACTGTGGGCAAGGGAATCTGGAATATTGTCGGGCACAAGTAACGGAATTGAAATACATATATTAAATGCCGTTGCGTCGGATTAATCTCTTTTGGATTTAGACAATATATCATACAGAAAGTTAGTCGAAATAGGGTTCGAAAAACTGGCTGTATGACCGGCAATTATAGTAAGCGGAACTTATCTGGAGTGTTTCAAGCCTGCTGGAGAGGAAAGTCTAAAGATTTTGAAATCCGGCTCGAACTGGACCAAAATGTTGGGGCGGTGCGGCTTGATCGATGAAATAATTGAAGCCCCAAGATTGTGTGGTACCCAAAAAACACGGGAGTATTTTGGGGTTTTTACGCGACGTGCGTAGATGTTTATTGTATCACTTTGAAACAAGAACTTGTTGGGGCGGTACGGCTTGATCGATGAAATAATTGAAGCCCCAAGATTGAGTGGTACCCAAAAAACACGGGAGTATTTTGGGGTTTTTACGCGACGTGCGTTGATGTTTATTGTATCACTTTGAAACAAGAACTGCTTAAGCCTAACTTAACTTAAGCGCTCCAGAGCAGAGCGGAGACTTAGGGGTGAGATGGAGAGGGAGAGCGGACGGCAGAGCGAGCGCGCGAGATATAGAAATCTGGATAAAACTGCCGCTCGACACTGTCTCCTGAAATTAAACGCCCTTTTGGCGTTGTTGGGGCGGTGCGGATTGATCGATGAAATAATTGAAGCCCCAAGATTGAGTGGTACCCAAAAAACACGGGAGTATTTTGGGGTTTTTACGCGACGTGCGTAGATGTTTATTGTATCACTTTGAAACAAGAACTGCTTAAGCCTAACTTAACTTAAGCGCTCCAGAGCAGAGCGGAGACTTAGGGGTGAGATGGAGAGGGAGAGCGGACGGCAGAGCGAGCGCGCGATAATAAAACTGCCGCTCGACACTGTCTCCTGAAATTAAACGCCCTTTTGGCGTGAACAGAATCTAACGATTCCCACATTTGTTAAAAATTGGTATTCACCAGCGGGAATCTGTGAAATCAATAAATAGTAAATTGAATTGTAGGTAAATCTAGTCTTTTTAGAGTCTGATATCTTTTACTATATTCTGCTAGTTACATGTTATGAGTTAATATTTGGGATTTCGGGTGCTCAATAATCCCATAAAGTGATAAAAGTTTAACAAATATAACGAAAATAAAGTAGAGGGTGCCATTCAAGAGGGAGGTCAGAACCAGTTTAAAAATTGTGTACATTGCTTAGAAAGGAAAAGAGAAAATCAAAAGAAATGTTCAGTTTCGGTAGCTGGGGCAGTCATTGGAAAAGTCAAATCTGTTACAGTGGTGGGTGTGGCTAGGTGTTGAAGCACGCAATACAATTCTAAATCTGTTTACATGATGGATAAAAGGATATTAGTTTGAGAAGGATGTAAACATCTTAAATATGAATTACAAGTACCCATCTATGACAAACCATCATTATTAAATATATTTTATTTTTTTTTTTATTTTATATATTTTCTGACCTCTTTTATGAAGGGATAATATTCCATGAATTTTTTCCAATACCTTGACCTTTGCGCCTGCGTCGAGGCATTTAAGCAAGTCCTTTGTAACATAACTATTTGTGTTGTTGGTAACAGTTATAAATGGTTCGCAAATAAAAAATACTTTCCTAATTATATTTTTATGATCATTTTTTATGACATTTGCGAGTGCGTCGAGGCATTTTAGCAATTCCTTACACCACCACCTATGTTTATTGTAGGTAACCAACTTTACTCTAGGGTTATGGTACGGTTAGCAATGGGTGGTTTGCTTAATGGGATTTAAATTATCGGTGACAAATTTATAAGTGAAAGTCACAGACATTTTTGGACAAAGGATACAATTGGTCATTTAGGTGTGGGTATACACATTTGTTATGGTGATAGAAAATGGGATAATCACAGTGTTTTTTGTTTTTTACTGTATTACGCCGGAGCGATTTTAATTACTTTCCTAATTATACTTAGTTTTAAATCGTTTTTTGACATTCATATATTTTGTTCTTTCTAGACATTTTATTGTAGTTAATAACTATAGTTATGGGATGTAAGGCTATCTATTGTAGTTAAGATTACATTTATTATACCTACATAAGATGAAAGAACATGAAAAATGGAAATGTTTTATTTTAACAATATACTAGTGAAAGTGGATGATATTATTATATATTCTTAATATCTGGAATTATGAATCAAAATTGTTTATCAAAGCAGCTTCTACACAGCTTTTAGACAACTTGTGAACAATTTATTTCTTTATTAGTTTTACAATCACAGGATACATCTTCCCCCAACATAATCGGACATGTTCCTCCAAGATTTATATATCAATCTTGAGATATTTTGGCTTTGATTCTTTCTTACGTACATAGCAAACACATTGAAATTCAGAGTGTAAGTTTTTACTTCACATCGAAAGTCGTCTAGTGATCAAGAACTTTTGATCAATCTTAACAAAAGACTATAAAAGCTCGTAGACGTTAATAACAACTAGTAACCAGCTAATAATAATTAGTAAACATCAAGTAAAAAGATACTAAACATATATAAACCAGATACTAAACAGCTAGTAAACAACTTGTATACATCTACTAAACCACTTGTATACATCTATTAAGCTTATAGAAACCAGATACTAAACAACTTGTATACATCTACTAAATATATAGTAACCAGATACTAAACAGCTAGTAAACAACTTGTATACAACTAGTAAACAACTTGTATACATCTATTAAACATATAGAAACCAGATACTAAACAACTTTTATACATCTACTAAATAGATGGTAACCTGCTAATCAGTATTTGTTTAGAGTTTATTAAACTAATTCAGAATCTTAGACAATGATGCCTTACTCGTACAAATATTAGTAGTAGGGAAACGCGGATTCTGGGACAATTAGCATATTAATGGCCCCCGCCCCCTTACTAATTAGCATGTTAATGACCCCCGCCTCTCAGTAATTAACATATTAATGGCCCCCGCCTCTTCATTAATGTATGCGGGTTCTGGGACAATTAGCATAATCCATAAATTATCTGATTTTAAGGGGTTTAGATGTCATAAAAATGTCACGATCATATCCATAAAGAGTATACTAAATTGCCCCCTAACCCCACACCACCATGTGAAAATACTGATCACGTGACCTTTTTGCCCCATTATCAGCAATTAATATTCAGCAGGTGTTGCTGTACACGGGAGAAAGGTCGCACACTTTCCCCACATCTCCATGTGACAATATTGATCACGTATCCTTTTCCTCATTATCAGCAATTAATATTCAGCAGGTGTTGCTGTGCACGTGAGAAAGGTAGCAAACCCAAAACATCTAAAGCTGGTTGCCTTAGAGGGACATGTCCGATCATGTTTGGGAATAACGTTTCCTGTGATTGTAAAACTAATTTAGAAATTAAAAGAACCCCAATAAAATAAATCCCAAAAGTTAATGATTCTCAGATGTCGAATATTTTCAAACAGACTTTTTTTTTGCCCCAGAATGTTTAACTGGTAAATTATTTCAAGATCTCTCCTTTCTACAAACGGGTTATAAACATATCATAAAAGGGATTCAAGCAAGAGCTACCCGAACATGCGCACCTGTCTATTACCTGACCGCAATAAAAGGGACACATGCACAAGTCTGAAGGCGCACGCCCATTGACAAAATCATGAGCCTCACGCCAACGACCTCACGGCTGAGTGCGAGCTCTAATACGTTCCCATAATAGGGGTTGAAATCACGACCGCGCAACAGCTCGCAAGTAGCCGACATATCTCAGTCAAGGAAATATTTTCCATTCTCCGTACCTGTAATTTTAACTCGAAATAAAATGTCAGAAGTTTATTTTGCACCATAATAATACATTTATTCATTTACAATTATTTATTTTGGTATTGCGAACATTTTTTTTTATATATTGAAATTAATTTTCTGCTATGATTCCGGCGATTTGCATAGAAGAAGCAGGCGCACGTTTCCGACGTCATTTCTGGATTACAAAATGTAAAGTGTTCACCATAATTCGTAGTTTTAAGATCATGTCCACCTCGATTCATGAACATAGTTTTTTGTGTTTAGAAGGTATTGAAAATGCTGACCAATTATCTCTCCTTTAAATTGTTCAATAAATTGGTCAATTTCCTCATGAAACTTAATTTGGTTAATTTTATTTTCTTGTAGGTCTTTACACGTCTAGTCTCAACTTTAAAATGATGTATAACAATTATTTTATTGTTTTGGAGCTACTTTTAAAAAATGTCAAAATAATGTATGCATTGTTTAGAGCACGGTCTTGTATGAGGAGACAGTAAACTTGGGTATTTTCATGACTTGGCGTCTTTAGTTCTACTGAAATTCTCACCTCAATAGGACCAATTTTTACTGATTCATTTTGATATGAAAGATCAAGTTTGATAAGTTATTTGTGATAAGTTCTCCATTTAGTGTAAATCCAATTATGGCAAATCTTGGTTTTTCGCGGTTAGCCGAAAATTTCACATTCCAGCTTTGTTGACTTCCATACCCCAATTTGGGGTTAACATATGAATCCCAACTCCGGAATGCGATTGGTAGGTTTACACCACTCTTAATAATATCGTACATCTTAATTTTTGCAAAATCGCTCAGAGTTACATGCGGAATTTTCCAGATTTTATTCGTAATTTCCAAATTAAAAATTTGTTCATTTCTGGTTTGTTCAAACACATCACCAAGATTCTTAGTTAGCATCAACACTAGTTCATGTTTACAATTTAACAAAACTTTTTTATAATCCTCAGCCAATCCCAACAAATTTTTTAATGGTACAGAAAAATTTTAAGTGGGGATCCCGTAGAAATTTCGTCTCCACTGCTCCATCCAGCTTAATAGGTAATTTAATAGGTATTGACTTTTAAGATTATCCAGAGATATACAATTTTTTAGGGTAGTACCGACATAGACTTGACACGTTGGACTCGTTGTATTTAGTTGTTACCTAGCAGTATTTTGATGGTTACTTTCTTTTTAGTCTTGCTTTTGGATGGTTACTTTTTGTATAGTACCTGTACAGTACTTGATTTTGGATGGTTACTATTAGACGGTAACTAAATGTTAACAAGTATTATGAGTCGCTATAGTCTCTTATTAGGAACTATCAAAGTACACAAGTTAAAGTTTCTAAGATGTGTTAGCCATTGCAGTGAACTATCATTACCTGACCGTCATCAAAGTCACATGCCCAAGACCCAAGGACATTGAATAAAATACTTCCCCTTCATTTGTACCTGAAGTTTTAATTACAGTCAGATACAAAATTTGTAGGATCATTCAATATTTCTTTATATATTATATTATTGTAAACATATTTCATTAAATTCATAATTAATTATATTTTATGTATATTTGTATATAATTAATTTTCTTACTCCATCCCTCTGTAAGAAACATGTCGCTTTTTAATCTTCGTTCCAAGCGCAGATTTTCGCTTGGTTCCCGTAGACAGATGTAAAATATTTCTCACAATGTAATCTTTCTCAGATGTTGAATTATTTTTAAAGCATTCATTTGTTCCATCCCATAATAATATTGTAACATATTTCGAAGGCATCATTAGCTAGCATAGGAGCGCCTATTAATTTAATTTCTGTTTCAAGTTTATGATAGAGGTGTTGGGACCTGGTAATATCGGTTTTTGTTGTCAACTATTTTTCTAGTTCTAGTTTTCTAATTCTATTCTATTTATATACTATTTGTATGAGTAAGGCATCATTGTCTAAGATTCTGAATAAGTTTAATAAACTCTTTAATTACAATACTGATTAGCTGGTTAGTACATATTTAGTAGATGTATACAAGTTGTTTAGTATCTGGTTTCTATATGTTTAATAGATGTATACAAGTTGTTTACTAAATGTATACAAGTGGTTTACTAGTTGTTTAGTATCTGGATACTATATATTTAGTAGACGTATACAAGTTGAGTAGTAGGGAAAGACGGGTTCTGGGACAATTAGCATATTAATGGCCCCCGGCCCCCCCTCCCCACTCATTAACGTATGCGGGTTCTGGGACAATTAGCATAATCCAATAAATTAACTGATTTTAGTGGGCTTTGAAGTCATAAAAATGTCACGATCATGTCTATAAAGAGTATACTTAATTGCCCCCATCGCCCCCACATCCCCATGTGACAATATTGATCATGTATCCTTCCCCTCATTATGTGCAATTAATAGTCAGGTGAGAAAGGTGCACGTGAGAAAGGTCGCACAACCATAGTATCCAAAGGTTGTTATCTTAGAGGAACATATCCGATCATGTTGGGGAAAGGTGTGATCACGTACCCTTTTGCCTCATTATCACAGGTGTTGCTGTGCACGTGTGAAAGGTCGCACACCCAAAGTATTCAAAGATGGTTATCTTAGAGGAACATGTCCGATCATGTTGGGGAATAATGTTTCCTATGATTGTAAAACTAATTTAGAAATCAAAAGAACCCCAATAAAATAAATCTCACAAGTTAATGATTCTCAGATGTGGAATATTTTCAAATACACATTTTTGTTTCCGCCCCAGAACGTTTAACTGGTAAATTGTCTAAGATTCTCTCCTTTCCACAAATTGGTCATAAACATGTCATAAAAGGGATTCAAGCAAGAGCTACCCGAACATGCGCACCTGTCAATTACCTGACCGCAATAAAAGGGACACATGCACAACCCAGAAGGCGCGCGCTCATTGACAAGATCATGGGCCTCACGCCAACGACCTCATACGAGCTCATACGACGTTCCCATAATAGGGGTTGAAATCACGACCGCGCAACAACTCGCAAGTAGCCGACATATCTCAGTCAAGGAAATATTTTCCATTCTCCGTACCTGTAATTTTAACTCGAAATAAAAAGTCAGAAGTTTATTTTGGTACTGCGAACATGTTTTATTATGTTATTTAATCATTTTCATTCTTTTTTCTAGATTATAGTATTTATTCATAATGTTGAGTGCTTCCTTTCTGTTATCCGAAATTCGATGGCATACACAAGTATCAACTCCCTCAGTGGCTGCATCATTGCTACACACGCAGGTGTCCATATGATTTCCATGAATAGATGTTTTTATATTACCTCGTTCACATTCAAAGAATTTTGATTGTATGAACTGGAGCCGTACATAGTGTGCATTGAACAGAATTCCGTCAAATACATTCAAAAAGTTATTTATTTTAACTGAATGCATGTTGTCTATCTAAGTCAACAATCTCGTCTTACCCTTTTAAATATGCTTACACGATTTATAAGGAAATTTCTACAGGTTTTTATCTTCTTCTTTTACCCAAAAATATGCATTCTCGAAATTCAACAAATCAAAATCTTTGATTTTTCCTCTTTTTTACCCAAAAATGTGCATTCTCGAAATTCAACAAATGAAAATCTTTGTTTTTTCCCAAACTCGAAATGATTTTTTCCAAACTGTCCCCTATTGGCTACCTGAGTATGATGGTGTGTCTAAAAAATGACCTTTCCTTTCCCACCTGCAGCAAAGTATGTGCGACCTCTTCTAACCAACACTCTCCTTTATTCTATGATTTTGTGTATCCTGTATCGATTTGATGGTGTCCTATTGATTACACTTGTATCAAATATTTTTCAAAATCAATACTTCTCATCTCTTCTAACCAATGAACAGTCGATGTAACCTACTAGAATTGCCTATATTGTTTTCGAATTTAAAAAAATCTTAAGTATGCATCTCTCATCTTCAATATTATCGTTCACGCCCACTTCAAACACTATAAATGATCGAGGACAATAGTTAGACTTCCAAAAATAGTCTTGAAGTGGTATACTCTGCTACGTCAAACACAACTTGAGTAAAAGTGAAAAAAGTGATCGTGAAAAGAGAATTTTACCAAAACGAATAAAATAAAATGAATAACCAAAATCAGTTTTGTCAATCCTGCAAGTGTTTATTGCTAAAGAATAAGTGGGCAAATCATGTCCGTTCGGAGTTGCATAAGCGAAATGCAATTCAACCCCTTGACGGAAGAGTCAAAAAAATTTCTGAGGGATTCAAGGGAAGAATACTACATTACATGTATGTAAACGATGGATCGGACTTGATCTTACCAGAGAGTTTCTTGAGTGAAGCTGGATTGTGCCTGCTACCTCATCTCAGCATTCTGTTAAAAAGTTATACTTCAGCAAAAGTCAACTTTGAACTGTTTGCAGAGTATATACTTTTTAAAGATGAATCTGAAGAAATTGATATGAAAAGCTTTCAAAGTAAAATGACGATCATGAACAAAGATTCTGACTTAGAAAATATCTTCTATGAACATACCATGGAAATAATTTCAAAAACACAAGAATTTCAAGAGAGAGATAGTGGATGGTCTCTTATAAAATTGATTCGCTTGGAAATGAATGTGAATCATTATACACCGATGGCTGGTTCATCTTTCATACCACTACCTCGTTTCCTTTTAACGAAAAAAGCAATAGTTAACGTTTGTAACGAAAATGATCACTATTGTTTTAAATGGGCTTTGATTTCTGCCTTGAAAATTGTTAACAGGCCGCAAAGATGTTCGGCATATAATATTGATATATCGCTGGAGATAATTCGTATAAGTGGTGAAATAATATTAGATTTCACAGGGTTGACTTTCCCATTTGAAATAAAATGTATAAAAAATTTTTTAAAGAAGAATACTCATATGAGTTTAAACGTATTCGGATATAATGAAGAGACGAGGGAAATAATTGGACCACTTTTTCAATCGGAAGTGGAAAAGCCTCTTCATATCAATATGATGTTTTTGGAAGAAGGTGGATAAGGTAAAAAAATTAATTGCTGACCTGGGAAATAAGAAAAATTATGTAATACATTATCGGAATTTGCAACAATGTATACAGAATGGGTTAGTATTGAAAAAGATCCATAGAGGTGTTCAGTTTTTACAAAAGCCTTGGTTAAAGAATTACATTGATCTAAATACTTTACATAGACAAAATGCAAAAAATAAATTTGAAAAAGATTTTTTTAAATTAATGAATAATTCTGTTTACGGAAAAACAATGGAAGATCCCGAGCGCAGGGTCGATATTAAGCTTATTAGTTCATGGGAAGCTCCGGATAACTCCAAGACTGGACGAAAAGCACATTGTGCCAAAACCTTAATTTCAAAATCCAATTTTCATAGTGCAACTAAAATTAATGATAATTTCTATGCAATTCAAATGAAAAGATTGTCCGTTCTATTTAATAAGCCAATATATTTAGGATTTGCAGTTTTCACTATCAATATATGAAGCCAAAGTTTCAGGAAAAGTTACTCTTAAATTTTATGGATACTGATTCATTTATCTATACAATAAAAACTGAAGATTTTTATAAAGATATTCGTAATGATCTTGAAGCAAAATTTGATACATCGGACTATTCAGATGAAAGAATTAATCTATATAACTTTAAAAGAGTTAACAAAAAAAGTTTAGGGTTTTTTAAAGATGAGCTTAACGGTAAACTTATGACAGAATTTGTAGGTCTGTGCTCAAAGGTTTATTGTTATAGAATAGATCAAGTTAAATCATCACATAATAAAGCAAAGGGAGTGAGTTCACGAAATCTTACAATCGAAGACTATAAAAACGTTTTATTAACTGGGGCCTCACTATATGGTAATAGAACAATGTTTAGATCAAAAGCACATAAAATAACTACAGTTAAAGTAAATAAAAAATTTCTTTGTGGCAAAGATAACAAAAGAAAACGTAATGTTAATGAAACACAATTTTTAGAGTTAAGTAATGAAGACCATGGTACGACATCAATAAAACATCAGAGATTAATTGAAAAAGATATTTTAGAAAATGTTGAATGGCTAGAATCAAATTCATTTTGCTTGGGTGAGATGATACAAAATAATTATGTGAACGATGGAGAATCATTAGATAGCCTTAAATTTCAAAAGGAACATATTGAAAAAGAACTATTTTATAAATCAGTTGAATTGGAGATGTTTTATTATGATCGAGACTTTGGAAAATATAAATGAAAATGATTTTGAGTTTGTAAAAAGTATTTTTATTATATTTAATTTTAATTTAAAACATTGTACAAAAATATTAATATTAAACTTAATATAAGATAAGATAATATGTAAATAAAAATTAATTAAATAAATCATTTATTATACTACAAAATGTCTTCCTTGTTTATCCAGCTAGTCTTTGAAAACCCAAGCCAAACTTTATTTCCTTTTCGCGTTACAATTTTTTCAACTAGGTATGTGTGGGGAAATCGTTTTTTTTTTTCAGTTCTTCTTTATAGAATCCGCCCTGAATCGGGCTACCATCTAAATCTTCAAGTAAGTATGTTTTAGGGTATGTATTCTTCACCTTTCTAATTTTAAAGATTTCAGTTGTATAGTTTGGTGTATACCCTTTCTCAAAGACATGTTTATATTTACTGATACGAACGTGGTCCCCCTTACGGAATTTACTTGCAACAACTATTTTCAGGTGATTATACGATGTTTGTAATATTTGTTTTTCATTGGAAGAATTGACTTTACTTGGACTCATTTTTATTGTTCTATGCTCTCTATTATTATATTTATTAATTAATTGTTTATACATATCTATCCACTTATATTTTCCATTGAAACTAAACTCACGCCACATTAACTCTTTAAGAGTTCTATTGAAACGTTCAACTATTGATGCTTTTAGAGTACTGAAGGTTGAATAATGATTTATCCTATAACTTTTCATTAATACCTTAAATTTGGAATTAAAGAATTCAGTGCCATCATCAGTTTGCAGGTTTCTTGCTGTTCCATGACCCGATTTAAATATTCTCTGCATATTGCATAGAAGAAGCAGGCGCACGTTTCCGACGTCATTTCTGGATTACAAAATGTAAAGTGTTCACCATAATTCGTAGTTTTGAGATCATGTCCACCTCGATTCATGAACATAGTTTTTTGTGTTTAGAAGGTATTGAAAATGCTGACCAATTATCTCTCCTTTAAATTGTTCAATAAATTGGTCAATTTCCTCATGAAACTTAATTTGGTTAATTTTATTTTCTTGTAGGTCTTTACACGTCTAGTCTCAACTTTAAAATGATGTATAACAATTATTTTATTGTTTTGGAGCTACTTTTAAAAAATGTCAAAATAATGTATGCATTGTTTAGAGCACGGTCTTGAATGAGGAGACAGTAAACTTAAGTATTTTCATGACTTGGCGTCTTTAGTTCTACTGAAATTCTCACCTCAATAGGACCAATTTTTACTGATTCATTTTGATATGAAAGATCAACCACAATAATAGGGGTCTTCAATTTAAATTCATTTGGGGTCAAAAATGGTTGTGATTCACGATTATAGTAACTAGATTGAAATCTTGTATACATTTCATATAGGTGAGCATACTAATTCTTACTAAAATCAACATTCAGATTATCATATGGATATGACTCAGAATTCAAGTGAACTTTCAAGTTTGATAAGTTATTTGTGATAAGTTCTCCATTTAGTGTAAATCCAATTATGGCAAATCTTGGTTTTTCGCGGTTAGCCGAATATTTCACATCCCAGCTTTGTTGACTTCCATACCCCAATTTGGGGTTAACATATGAATCCCAACTCCGGAATGCGATTGGTAGGTTTACACCACTCTTAATAATATCGTACATCTTAATTTTTGCAAAATCGCTCAGAGTTACATGCGGAATTTTCCAGATTTTATTCGTAATTTCCAAATTAAAAATTTGTTCATTTCTGGTTTGTTCAAACACATCACCAAGATTCTTAGTTAGCATCAACACTAGTTCATGTTTACAATTTAACAAAACTTTTTTATAATCCTCAGCCAATCCCAACAAATTTTTTAATGGTACAGAAAAATTTTAAGTGGGGATCCCGTAGAAATTTCGTCTCCACTGCTCCATCCAGTTTAATAGGTAATTTAATAGGTATTGACTTTGAAGATTATCCAGAGATATACAATTTTTTAGGGTAGTAGCCATACCGACATAGACTTGACACGTTGGACTCGTTGTATTTAGTTGTTACCTAGCAGTATTTTGATGGTTACTTTCTTTTTAGTCTTGCTTTTGGATGGTTACTTTTTGTATAGTACCTGTACAGTACTTGATTTTGGATGGTTACTATTAGACGGTAACTAAATGTTAACAAGTATTATGAGTTGCTATAGTCTCTTATTAGGAACTATCAAAGTACACAAGTTAAAGTTTCTAAGATGTGTTAGCCATTGCAGTGAACTATCATTACCTGACCGTCATCAAAGTCACATGCCCAAGACCCAAGGACATTGAATAAAATACTTCCCCTTCATTTGTACCTGAAGTTTTAATTACAGTCAGATACAAAATTTGTAGGATCATTCAATATTTCTTTATATATTTTATTATTGTAAACATATTTCATTAAATTCATAATTAATTATATTTTATGTATATTTGTATATAATTAATTTTCTTACTCCATCCCTCTGTAAGAAACATGTCGCTTTTTAATCTTCGTTCCAAGCGCAGATTTTCGCTTGGTTCCCGTAGACAGATGTAAAATATTTCTCACAATGTAATCTTTCTCAGATGTTGAATTATTTTTAAAGCATTCATTTGTTCCATCCCATAATAATATTGTAACATATTTCGAAGGCATCATTAGCTAGCATAGGAGCGCCTATTAATTTAATTTCTGATTCAAGTTTATGATAGAGGTGTTGGGACCTGGTAATATCGGTTTTTGTTGTCAACTATTTTTTATTTCTAGTTTTCTAATTCTATTCTATTTGTATACTATTTGTATGAGTAAGGCATCATTGTCTAAGATTCTGAATAAGTTTAATAAACTCTTTAATTACAATACTGATTAGCTGGTAACTATATGTTTAGTAGATGTATACAAGTTGTTTAGTATCTGGTTTCTATATGTTTAATAGATGTATACAAGTTGTTTACTAAATGTATACAAGTGGTTTACTAGTTGTTTAGTATCTGGCTACTATATATTTAGTAGATGTATACAAGTTGAGTAGTAGGGAAAGACGGGTTCTGGGACAATTAGCATATTAATGGCACCCGGCCCCCCCTCCCCCCTCATTAACGTATGCGGGTTCTGGGACAATTAGCATAATCCAATAAATTAACTGATTTTAATGGGCTTTGAAGTCATAAAAATGTCACGATCATGTCTATAAAGAGTATACTTAATTGCCCCCATCGCCCCCACATCCCCATGTGACAATATTGATCATGTATCCTTCCCCTCATTATGTGCAATTAATAGTCAGGTGAGAAAGGTGCACGTGAGAAAGGTCGCACAACCATAGTATCCAAAGGTTGTTATCTTAGAGGAACATATCCGATCATGTTGGGGAAAGGTGTGATCACGTACCCTTTTGCCTCATTATTACAGGTGTTGCTGTGCACGTGTGAAAGGTCGCACACCCAAAGTATTCAAAGATGGTTATCTTAGAGGAACATGTCCGATCATGTTGGGGAATAATGTTTCCTATGATTGTAAAACTAATTTAGAAATTAAAAGAACCCCAATAAAATAAATCTCACAAGTTAATGATTCTCAGATGTGGAATATTTTCAAATACACATTTTTGTTTCCGCCCCAGAACGTTTAACTGGTAAATTGTCTAAGATTCTCTCCTTTCCACAAATTGGTCATAAACATGTCATAAAAGGGATTCAAGCAAGAGCTACCCGAACATGCGCACCTGTCAATTACCTGACCGCAATAAAAGGGACACATGCACAACCCAGAAGGCGCGCGCTCATTGACAAGATCATGGGCCTCACGCCAACGACCTCATACGAGCTCATACGACGTTCCCATAATAGGGGTTGAAATCACGACCGCGCAACAACTCGCAAGTAGCCGACATATCTCAGTCAAGGAAATATTTTCCATTCTCCGTACCTGTAATTTTAACTCGAAATAAAAAGTCAGAAGTTTATTTTGGTACTGCGAACATGTTTTATTATGTTATTTAATCATTTTCATTCTTTTTTCTAGATTATAGTATTTATTCATAATGTTGAGTGCTTCCTTTCTGTAATCCGAAATTCGATGGCATACACAAGTATCAACTCCCTCAGTGGCTGCATCATTGCTCCACACGCAGGTGTCCATATGATTTCCATGAATAGATGTTTTTATATTACCTCGTTCACATTCAAAGAATTTTGATTGTATGAACTGGAGCCGTACATAGTGTGCATTGAACAGAATTCCGTCAAATACATTCAAAAAGTTATTTATTTTAACTGAATGCATGTTGTCTATCTAAGTCAACAATCTCGTCTTACCCTTTTAAATATGCTTACACGATTTATAAGGAAATTTCTACAGGTTTTTATCTTCTTCTTTTACCCAAAAATATGCATTCTCGAAATTCAACAAATCAAAATCTTTGATTTTTCCTCTTTTTTACCCAAAAATGTGCATTCTCGAAATTCAACAAATGAAAATCTTTGTTTTTTCCCAAACTCGAAATGATTTTTTCCAAACTGTCCCCTATTGGCTACCTGAGTATGATGGTGTGTCTAAAAAATGACCTTTCCTTTCCCACCTGCAGCAAAGTATGTGCGACCTCTTCTAACCAACACTCTCCTTTATTCTATGATTTTGTGTATCCTGTATCGATTTGATGGTGTCCTATTGATTACACTTGTATCAAATATTTTTCAAAATCAATACTTCTGATCTCTTCTAACCAATGAACAGTCGATGTAACCTACTAGAATTGCCTATATTGTTTTCGAATTTAAAACAAATCTTAAGTATGCATCTCTCATCTTCAATATTATCGTTCACGCCCACTTCAAACACTATAAATGATCGCGGACAATAGTTAGACTTCCAAAAATAGTCTTGAAGTGGTATACTCTGCTACGTCAAACACAACTTGAGTAAAAGTGAAAAAAGTGATCGTGAAAAGAGAATTTTACCAAAACGAATAAAATAAAATGAATAACCAAAATCAGTTTTGTCAATCCTGCAAGTGTTTATTGCTAAAGAATAAGTGGGCAAATCATGTCCGTTCGGAGTTGCATAAGCGAAATGCAATTCAACCCCTTGACGGAAGAGTCAAAAAAATTTCTGAGGGATTCAAGATGGATCGGACTTGATCTTACCAGAGAGTTTCTTGAGTGAAGCTGGATTGTCCCTGCTACCTCATCTCAGCATTCTGTTAAAAAGTTATACTTCAGCAAAAGTCAACTTTGAACTGTTTGCAGAGTATATACTTTTTAAAGATGAATCTGAAGAAATTGATATGAAAAGCTTTCAAAGTAAAATGACGATCATGAACAAAGATTCTGACTTAGAAAATATCTTCCATGAACATACCATGGAAATAATTTCAAAAACACAAGAATTTCAAGAGAGATAGTGGATGGTCTCTTATAAAATTGATTCGCTTGGAAATGAATGTGAATCATTATACACCGATGGCTGGTTCATCTTTCATACCACTACCTCGTTTCCTTTTAACGAAAAAAGCAATAGTTAACGTTTGTAACGAAAATGATCACTATTGTTTTAAATGGGCTTTGATTTCTGCCTTGAAAATTGTTAACAGGCCGCAAAGATGTTCGGCATATAATATTGATATATCGCTGGAGATAATTCGTATAAGTGGTGAAATAATATTAGATTTCACAGGGTTGACTTTCCCATTTGAAATAAAATGTATAAAAAATTTTTTAAAGAAGAATACTCATATGAGTTTAAACGTATTCGGATATAATGAAGAGACGAGGGAAATAATTGGACCACTTTTTCAATCGGAAGTGGAAAAGCCTCTTCATATCAATATGATGTTTTTGGAAGAAGGTGGATAAGGTAAAAAAATTAATTGCTGACCTGGGAAATAAGAAAAATTATGTAATACATTATCGGAATTTGCAACAATGTATACAGAATGGGTTAGTATTGAAAAAGATCCATAGAGGTGTTCAGTTTTTACAAAAGCCTTGGTTAAAGAATTACATTGATCTAAATACTTTACATAGACAAAATGCAAAAAATAAATTTGAAAAAGATTTTTTTAAATTAATGAATAATTCTGTTTACGGAAAAACAATGGAAGATCCCGAGCGCAGGGTCGATATTAAGCTTATTAGTTCATGGGAAGCTCCGGATAACTCCAAGACTGGACGAAAAGCACATTGTGCCAAAACCTTAATTTCAAAATCCAATTTTCATAGTGCAACTAAAATTAATGATAATTTCTATGCAATTCAAATGAAAAGATTGTCCGTTCTATTTAATAAGCCAATATATTTAGGATTTGCAGTTTTCACTATCAATATATGAAGCCAAAGTTTCAGGAAAAGTTACTCTTAAATTTTATGGATACTGATTCATTTATCTATACAATAAAAACTGAAGATTTTTATAAAGATATTCGTAATGATCTTGAAGCAAAATTTGATACATCGGACTATTCAGATGAAAGAATTAATCTATATAACTTTAAAAGAGTTAACAAAAAAAGTTTAGGGTTTTTTAAAGATGAGCTTAACGGTAAACTTATGACAGAATTTGTAGGTCTGTGCTCAAAGGTTTATTGTTATAGAATAGATCAAGTTAAATCATCACATAATAAAGCAAAGGGAGTGAGTTCACGAAATCTTACAATCGAAGACTATAAAAACGTTTTATTAACTGGGGCCTCACTATATGGTAATAGAACAATGTTTAGATCAAAAGCACATAAAATAACTACAGTTAAAGTAAATAAAAAATTTCTTTGTGGCAAAGATAACAAAAGAAAACGTAATGTTAATGAAACACAATTTTTAGAGTTAAGTAATGAAGACCATGGTACGACATCAATAAAACATCAGAGATTAATTGAAAAAGATATTTTAGAAAATGTTGAATGGCTAGAATCAAATTCATTTTGCTTGGGTGAGATGATACAAAATAATTATGTGAACGATGGAGAATCATTAGATAGCCTTAAATTTCAAAAGGAACATATTGAAAAAGAACTATTTTATAAATCAGTTGAATTGGAGATGTTTTATTATGATCGAGACTTTGGAAAATATAAATGAAAATGATTTTGAGTTTGTAAAAAGTATTTTTATTATATTTAATTTTAATTTAAAACATTGTACAAAAATATTAATATTAAACTTAATATAAGATAAGATAATATGTAAATAAAAATTAATTAAATAAATCATTTATTATACTACAAAATGTCTTCCTTGTTTATCCAGCTAGTCTTTGAAAACCCAAGCCACTTAACCAAAACTTTATTTCCTTTTCGCGTTACAATTTTTTCAACTAGGTATGTGTGGGGAAATCGTTTTTTTTTTCAGTTCTTCTTTATAGAATCCGCCCTGAATCGGGCTACCATCTAAATCTTCAAGTAAGTATGTTTTAGGGTATGTATTCTTCACCTTTCTAATTTTAAAGATTTCAGTTGTATAGTTTGGTGTATACCCTTTCTCAAAGACATGTTTATATTTACTGATACGAACGTGGTCCCCCTTACGGAATTTACTTGCAACAAATATTTTCAGGTGATTATACGATGTTTGTAATATTTGTTTTTCATTGGAAGAATTGACTTTACTTGGACTCATTTTTATTGTTCTATGCTCTCTATTATTATATTTATTAATTAATTGTTTATACATATCTATCCACTTATATTTTCCATTGAAACTAAACTCACGCCACATTAACTCTTTAAGAGTTCTATTGAAACGTTCAACTATTGATGCTTTTAGAGTACTGAAGGTTGAATAATGATTTATCCTATAACTTTTCATTAATACCTTAAATTTGGAATTAAAGAATTCAGTGCCATTATCAGTTTGCAGGTTTCTTGCTGTTCCATGACCCGATTTAAATATTCTCTCCATGGGTTGGGAAACATCATTTGCATTTTTTGATTTTAATGCCTCACCCCAAGCATATTTCGAAAATGTGTCTATAATTTTTGAATTTTTTTGATTTTGAAAAGGCTACCATTTCAAACAAATCTGCTTGCCACAGATCGTTTGTACCTCTTGTAATCACTCGTCTTCGTTGAAAGTTTTTTCGAGATGGTCCGTGCAACTCATTTACGATTTCTCGCTTAATCATATTCTTCTAATAGGCTGAAAAGCGACACCTTCTAACTCAATTGTGGTTTTTTTCGGTAATGATATCGGTTTTGTTACATATTTAAATATATAGTCCTCAATGGTTTTAATCTTTTCCAGAATTTTGGCAAAAATTTGGTCAGCGCTGTCTGCCCTCTTACTATTCAATTCAATTTTATTTTCTAAGCTTGAAATTTTTGTGAGTCGACGATTAACATTTTGAGTTATAATTTTTCTTAAATCTTCTCCCAACTTTCCGAGGATCTCATCAGTATATTGATTCGTTGCTAGATCATTGTTGTCTAAAGGCTTAGATCCGTCTTTGATACGTTTATTTTGAGCATTTAGATTACCGTCCTCATCGATGAATAATCCCTCAGTAGAATTAACACGTCTTTTCAAATTTTCTGATCGTTCCTTATCAACAGAAAAATGTCCAAACTTGTCGACAGACATGGTGTTTATAAATGTAAAACATATTTGTCCTTCCTATTTATACTCATTAATATATAATCCTTTCTTCACGCAATTCCTCTAATATTGAAAAAATTTCGTTATTGTGGCTGGTGTTACCCGCTCCTTTTGATGCTACTAAAATTTCCAATCGTTCGACTAACTCATTTACATCATTCCAATATACATAGTTTGGATTTGATTTCTGAAGAGTCATGTAACCAAAGCCTGTTTTTGAGCGAAGTGGAGTAGACGTTGTAGGACTGAAATCTTTGTCTATCAACTTCTTAATAATATGGCTATATTTGTATGCTCGTGTACCCTTGATTCTGTTATTAGGTTTAAAGCCTACTCTATGTATATTCGTTTCTAAAATAATTTTTTTATACATTTTCAAGTCTTGATCATCATAGTTTTCAGGTTTACTAAGAAAAATTAGAGAGTACAGACCAGGAGTCAGATCACAACTCATTCCACTAGAAAATGTTATTTTATTATTTTTAATTTTTAATTCTTTATCTCCCAAAGTTAATGAATTGTTTGCGTATCTTTTTAGGTCCATAACCCTTATCCAACACATTTCCTCTGGTCAAATTACTGATATTAAAATCATAATTATAACTAGTGTTATTATCTTCTAGCTCTGCATCCGCACCCATATCGGCCTCTCCTGTATACATTGGTAAAGGTGTTGTCCCTTCTTCTTCACTCTTTTCCGTCTCCTTTTTCTCTTCTTCTATATCTTCCTCTATATTCGTTTGTGAAAAGAATTGATTATAGGAATCACTATCATCGAAAGACCTTGGTGGAGTTATGTTTCGATTAGACTGCGGATCTTTCTCATTAGTTGTAAAGTAAAAATCGTCAAGCTCTCTCTCATCATCATCGTATTTCTTAATTTGCTTCATTTCACGCTTTACTTTTATACTATCTTTTACATTAGAAATCTTTTGTTTTTTATTTTCCTTAACAAGTTCATGTAAGGGTTCAGTAATAGGTTTAAAAGTTTCCTCCAATTGTAAATTCGTATGATTTTTGACTTGTTTGAGATCATCGAATTTTCGCTTCAAAGCAAATCTAGCTTTGGTTAACTGTGACAAAATATTCATTGTAGTATATTGTTCAACCTTTATAGGTGAAAGATTTAAAATTTCCGAAATTCATGTAGTCACTCCTCAGTTACTAAACAAATACTGTTTAGGGAACGCCAAGATCTGTAATATTTATATACCATTTCCGAATAAAAAAAAAAAGATTCGATACATTTTCTTCATTATATTTTAAAAAGTGTATTTATTGTTATATTCTTAAAATCTCAATCTTTTTAATGATTACTGACTTATTTCTAAATACAAATTGTCATTACTTTTATAAATATTAAATTTTCCATCAACCATTTCATTGATGATATCATCTTGAAGAGAGGTGTACCTTTCCGGCATGTACAGAATGTGCTCCTCCAACTCGAGAGCAATAGATTCTCCAACCTTTGTTGTTTTGCGCTCCGCCTTGAGGATCGGGAATCTTACATTTTCAGGAATCCTTGTCTTCGATAGCAGTGTCTTTTTATTAAATTTATTGAACTCTTTAACTACAATGTTCATCTGGTTTTCCTGATTCATGATGGTGGTTGAGTTTTTTGGACTTGGTACAGTTGTTCCACGTTGTTTTTAGCTGTTTTTTGATGTTTACTACCTGTTTAGCAGGTGTTCAGCACTTGTTTCGTAGTTGCTTACTACTTGTTTTAGCTGGTTAATAGCTGTTATTAGATGGTTATTATCTGTTTAGTAGCTGTTAACTAGTTGTTTACTAGTTGTTATAAGCTGGTCACCAGCTGTTTTGAGCTGTTATGAGCAGTTATAGGCTTTTTTTGTTAAGAATGATCCAAAATTCTTGTCCTCTAGATGACGTTCGATGTGAAGTAGAAACTTAGACTGTGAATTTGAACGCGTGCAGGTCCACTTTTTATACCATACAGAGTTCACACATACACGTACCCATACATTGATTTTCAACCCCCCAAATGTAAATTAACCATTTAAATATACCGGTTTTGACTCCACATTTTCTACGAAGGAAAGTAGAAAAGCGAGGCACAGGTGTCCACAGTTGTATGTATCAAAGTCTTGAACTCTATCGTAGTTGTATTGTATTCTATGTCCCAAGTATTTCACAACTTCTCTAGGTGGCTGAAGATTTCCAAAACTGTCGATATAATGTATATTATTTTTATTTTTATTATATGCAACCCAATGTGTACCACTTGATCGTGAATTATCTAAGTTTACTATACCACACTCCCTACTTTTTGGTGCTTCTGGGAGTAGATCTCTCATAAACACCCCTCTAAAATGTGGGATATATTTCCTAGCAAGATGTATAATGTCGATATTTGATAGTGGTATATTGGGTAGCAGAGAAATTAGTTTTTTCGCTTCTTAATTCCTTTCCCCATACTATAGGGCTTAAGAAAGAAACCATAACCCTTTCTATAGGGCTTGAGATATAATCCTTCTCCTACAGCAACACTTTAAATTTTCCTATTGTGACGTTTTTTCTCCTCCATATCTTCCTTAGCCATTCTCGCATTGTTAATTGTTTTTGCAATTGCTGCACTACCACTTGCTAAACTACCAAGAGCGCTGAGGGCTGTCAAGATCGGCACGATTGGTAGAAAACCTCCAATTTTGGGTACATTAATTACACGAGGTACTTTAACATTTTTCTTAGAACCCATTGATTGATGAATTGATTTACGTGCAACTTTAATTGCACTCATAATGTCTAATGGTTTTTGTTTTTTTAATGTCTTAGTAGCAGCATTAATTACAGTCGAAAGGTTTGTCTTCTTCATTTTGTTCTTCAATATCTTTTTCCTTCCTTTCTTTTCCGTTTTATTCAATCCCATACCAAATTTTTTTCTTGGCTTTCATTATATTTGTAACAAAGTATGCTGCTGCTCTTTCACCAAGACTGCTATCTGATGCCTTGACACGCGACCAGGCTTTGTCAATTAATATGGAGTCTGCCCTATGTCGTTCACTCAATACCTTGTTTTGAGAATATGCAATATCGTGCTCTTTGCAAGCTTCATCCAATGGGTTTATTCCTTGATCACCACGTTCCAACCGTTTCTGTAACTTTGTACCCGGTCCACAAAAATTATATCCCGGAATATGGGCTTCAAACGGTAATGTATTAATTAGCTTATCGACAAGACCACCACCGTGTTTACAATTAAAAATACGACTGATGCGATTATAAAAACGTTTCCCCATTTTATTGATGTTTAATCATCAAAGATTTCTCATTGAATGAGGTACATTAGGTTAAAAGATGCGTTTAATAAGTCAGAAACAAAAAATTGTAGTTAGAAATATTAACGATGAAAACGAGAAAAATCTACCGCCACGCCATAGTGCTTTCTTACCGAACACAATAAGGGCTCTAATTGTTGGGCCTTCGAACTGTGGTAAAACTAATATTATGTTAAGTGTAATAGAGAGTCCTAATGGATTAAAATTCGAAAATGTTTATATATTTTCAAAAAGTTTATATCAACCTAAACATGAGTACTTGGAGAAATTAATCAAACCGATTAAAGGAATGGGATTTCATACATTCTCCCATAATGTGGGTGTACTAGACCCCAGTGAAGCTAAAAACAATTCCATTATGATATTCGATGAAACATTTGTGAAAATTTGTCAAAAATGTTGGGAGGACAAGCACGGGTTCCTATTAATTAGCAAGGATAACGAAATGGACAACGGAAGATACAGAAAAGGATTTGATCAATTTATTATGATTTAAGGAGTAATTTCAATATAAAGCTTGGTTAGATACTTACAATCCCACAGTTTATCAAAAGACTGCAATATGTCGATATGAGTGCGCTCTTATCGATTTTAATATGTATAATTCGACTCCAAATATTAATGAAAAAATAACCTCTTCCACATCGGTGACAAGGTTATCACAATTCCAACTGGATCATATGAATTGAATGAAATCACCGATTTCATTTACAATAAACTAAAAGACTATAACCTGGAAAATACATTTAAAATTCAAAGTAATAATAATACACTTCAAGTTGAAATAACTACCATGCGAGAGTCAGTTTACTTTAATAAGGAAAGATCGGTTGGACAGCTGTTTGGTTTCTATCAAAAAGTACTAGAACCACATCCTACAAAAACCTATCGATCAGATTAGACCGTGAACATATTAAAAATTAATACAATTCGTTTGGAATGTAATATAATCAGCGGTTCATATGTAGATAATACACCGAATCATACATTACATGAGTTTGGCATTAATGTTCCGCCTGGGTATAAAATGACAGTGACACCACATAACCTAATTTATTTACCAATCAACTGTGACGAAATAAGCACACTATTTATACGCATAGTTGATCAAAACGGTGATTTGGTGAATTTACCTGGTGAAAACGTTTCGATTCGCATGCACATTCGGTTAATAGAATGATTATTTATAATAAAAGACGTAGCTTAAGTCCTCAGCCAAGCATTACTAATTGTAAAGCTATAGAAAGAGGATCAAAAGTAAAAAGAAGCTCACTTACTTTGAAAAATAAACTATTTTTAAAGTCGTTAGGCTTGAAGCTTCGAGTATAATATAAAAGGTGGAAAGGAAAACAATGAACGAAATTTTAAATGTTCGAGAAAAGGTTTACTCAGATGAGAGTATTTCGAAGAAAGAGTTTCATACTTATTCATCGTATAATCAAACATTTAAGCCAAACGATGAAATTCGAATTACTATTCAAAATCAAGACTTATACGTGCTTTTTCACGAAAGTTACCTTAATTTTCAAGGAATTATTAGAAAAGATTCACCGAATGGACCTACAACTGAAAATGTTACCACTTTTTTTAAAAATAATTGTATGGCTTACTTTTTGGATGAAATTAAGTACGAAATAAATGGATGTGAGATTGATAAAACACGATTTGTCGGTATAACTACAACCCTAAAAAATTATATATCTCTGGATAATCTTCAAAGTCAAAATCTATTAAATTCCGGATGGAGCAGTGGGGACGAAATATCTACGGGACCCCACTTTAACTTTTCTGTACCATTAAAAAATTTATTGGGATTTGCTGAGGATTATAAAAAAGTTTTGTTAAATTGTAAACACGAACTAGTGTTGATGCTAACTAAGAATCTTGGTGATGTGTTTGAACAAACCAGAAGTGAACAAACTTTTAAGTTGGAAATGACGAATATAACCTGGAAAATCCCCCATGTAACTCCGAGCGATTTTGCAAAAATTATTAAAAGTGGTGTAAACCTACCAATCGCATTCCGGAGTTGGGATTCATATGTTAACCCCAAATTGGGGTATGGAAGTCAACACAGCTGGAATGTGAAATTGTCGGCTAACCGCGAAAAACCAAGATTTGCTATAATTGGATTTACACTTATCAAACTTATCAAACTTAAAAGTTCACTTGAATTCAGAGTCATATCCATATGATAATCCTAATGTTGATTTTAGTAAGAATCAGTATGCTCATCTATATGAAATGTATACAAGATTTCAATCTAGTTACTATTATCGTGAGTCACAACCATTTTTGACCCCAAATGAATTTAAATTGAAGGCCCCTATTATTGTGGTTGATCTTTCATATCAAAACGAATCAGTGAAAACTGGTCCTATTGATGTGAGAATTTCAATAGAACTGAAGACACCAAGTCATGAAAATACCCAAGCTTACTGTCTCCTCATACATGACCGTTTAGTTGAATATAACCCATTAAACGGACTAGTACAACGAGTTGTTTAACATTAGAAAAATGTTGAAAGATACTGTTTCGATTTATGTTCAAGGTTTCTTTGATAATAATAATAATTTTATTCTAAAAGAAATTGGAATTGTATTCGAAAAAGATCCAAACTTGAATAATAGTTTATTAATAGAACCCCCATATTATTTTAAATTTGATGATATGATTTTAAATACAAAATCTCGAAAGACTGCAATTTTGTTAACTAATACACACCACAAAATTTTTTGGAACGATGGAGAGAACAGTTTTCCACAAACTCGAAAGTATCTGAGGACAATTACAAGCGGAAAACAAATTATTTGTAAAGGTGTGGAAAAGAAACGATTTCTACAGAAGTTTTTTGGGAGTCGTCAGCTCATTAATATCGAGGAAATGGGCTGTCCGTCATTAAACAGGTTTAAAGGAAACCGGTTTCCCTATTGTGAAACACACCTTAAGGGCGGGGTTTGTGCTCTAAACAATGCATACATTATTTTGACATTTTTTAAAAGTAGCTCCAAAACAATAAAATAATTTTTATACATCATTTTAAAGTTGAGACTAGACGTGTAAAGACCTGCAAGAAAATAAAATTAACAAAATGAAATTTCATGAGGAAATTGAGCAATTTATTGAACAATTTAAAGGAGATATAATTGGTCAGCATTTTCAATACCTTCTAAACACAAAAACTATGTTCATGAACTGAGGTGGACATGATCTCAAAACAAGGAAGAACGCTATAGTCGAGTACCTCGACTATCAGATACCCGTTACTCAGCTAAAGGGACCAAAGGGAAATGGAGATATGCAAGCAGCAAATCGAGATTTAAATACGCCACCTACCGGCGGTAGACAGATTTAAGCGTTATGGGCGTTAGAGTGGGCGTGGTAAAATTTTTTTTGGATTAATCGATAGGTAGTGACGAGACCAATACATTTCTGTTAAAATTTTTTATCTAGCATGAAAACTGTGGCCGTCACAGGTTTGGGCGGTTTGTGGGCGTTAGAGTGGGCGTGGCAATTTTTTTTTCGGGTCACTCGATAGGTATTGATGAGAAGAATACACTTATGTTAAAATTTTTATTCTAGCATTAAAACTGTAGGAGCCACAGTTTTGGGCGGTTTGTGGGCGTAAGAGTGGGCGTGGCACATTGCTGAAACAAACTTGCGCTGCGTAAGAAGCTCAGGAATCTGCACGCAAAATCTCAACAGCCTAGCTCCCATAGTTTCCGAGATCTCAGCGTTCATCCGGACGGACAGACAGACGGACAGACGGACAGACGGACATGGCTAGATCGACTCGGCTAGTGATCCTGATCAAGAATATATATACTTTATGGGGTCGGAAACGCTTCCTTCTGCCTGTTACATACTTTCCGACGAATCTAGTATACCCTTTTACTCTACGAGTAACGGGTATAACTACGAATTATGGTGAACACTTTACATTTTGTAATCCAGAAATGACGTCGGAAAAGTGCGCCTGCTTCTTCTATGCAAATCCCCGGAATCAAAGCAGAAAATTAATTTCAATATATAACAAAAATGTTCGCAATACCAAAATAAATGAATAAATGTATTATTATGCTACAAAATAAACTTCTGACTTTTTATTTCGAGTTAAAATTACAGGTGCGGAGAATGGAAAACATTTCCTTGACTGAGATATGTCGGCTACTTGCGAGTTGTTGCGCGGTCGTGATTTCAACCCCTATTATGGGAACGTCGTATGAGGTCGTATGAGGTCGTTGGCGTGAGGCTTATGATCTTGTCAATGAGCGTGCGCCTTCTGGGTTGTGCATGTGTCCCTTTTATTGCGGTCAGGTAATTGACAGGTGCGCATGTTCGGGTAGCTCTTGCTTGAATCCCTTTTATGACATGTTTATGACCCATTTGTGGAAAGGAGAGAATCTTAGACAATTTACCAGTTAAATGTTCTGGGGCGAAAATAAAAGTCTGTTTGAAAATATTCGACATCTGAGAATCATTACTTTGTGGGATTTATTTTGTTGGGTTTCTTTTGATTTCTTAATTAGTTTTACAATCATAGGAAACGTTATTCCCCAACATGATCTGACATGTCCCTCTAAGGCAACCAGCTTTAGATGTTTCGGGTTTGCGACCTTTCTCACGTGCACAGCAACACCTCCTGAATATTAATTGCTGATAATGAGGAAAAGGCTACATGATCAATATTGTCACATGGGGATGTGGGGAAAGTGTGCGACCTTTCTCCAGTGTACAGCAACACCGGCTGAATATTAATTGCTGATTATGAGGTAAAAAGGTCACGTGATCAGTATTTTCACATGGTGGTGTGGGGTTGGGGGGCAATTTAGTATACTCTTTATGGATATGGTCGTGACATTTTTATGACATCTAAACCTTTTAAAATCAGATAATTAATGGATTATGCTAATTGTCCCAGAACCCGCATACATTGATAAAGAGGCGGGGCCATTAATATGTTAATTACTGAGAGGCGGGGGTCATTAATATGCTAATTAGTAAGGGGGCGGGGGCCATTAATATGCTAATTGTCCCAGAACCCGTCTTTCCATACTACTGACACATTCTTGTACAAAAACCCGTTTCAAAGTTATTAATCAACAAAAATCACCACATTTACCAGTTCAGAGCATCCTAAACTGCCTGAGCATTGACCTTTTTGTGCGATTCCAAAATCAATTTAAAGGTCCTGGAAATTTAAGATAATTTTAAGCAGCTTAATATAAGAAAAATTAGTTCTGCCACTTTTGGAAAAACTTGGCGACAAAACAGCTATAAATAGCTAAATATTGTATACTTGTAACTTGTGAAGTACTGAAGCTACGGGCTTGTGCTATACGTCGTTAGAAAGGTATTTCGAATTACTATGGACGCTTGTTAAACACGTTTCCTCTAAATACCACAGCTTAAAAATTATGGTACAAAGTTTTTTTATTTAGATTTTTTTTAGCCTTTTACTATGTAGGCCTTTTAAACACGATTTGTCTAAATACCACCGTTTAAAAATTATGCTCTAAAGTTTTTTATTATGTTACATTTTTTTACCCTTTCTCCTGATTTTTCAAAAACCGTTTTAGTGATTTCAAATAAAATTTTAAGGTGTAAAGTCCTTGAGATTTCTCAACTTTTGGTATACGACACATTCTTGTACAAAAACTTGTTTCAAAGTTATTAATCAACAAAAATTACCACATTTACCAGTTCAGAGCATCCTACACTGCCTGAGCATTGACCTTTTTTGTGCGATTCCAAAATCTATTTAAAGGTCCTGGAAATTTAAGATGATGTTAAAAAGATTAATATAAGAAACATTAGTTCTACCACTTTTGGAAAAACTAGGCTACAAAACAGCTAAAAATAGCTAAATATTGTATACCCGTAACTTGTGAAGTACTGAAGCTACGGGTTTGTGGTACACGTCTTTAAAAAGGTATTTCGAATTACTATGGACGCTTGTTAAACACGTTTTCTCTAAATACCACCGTTTAAAATTTATTGTCCAAAGTTTTTTTATTTATATTTTTTTTAGCCTTTTACTATGTACGCCTTTTAAACACGATTTGTCTATTTGCCTGATTTTTCAAAAACCGTTTTAGTGGTTTCAAAAAAAATTTAAAGGTGTAAAGTCCTTGAGATTTGTCAACTTTTGGTATACGACACATTCTTGTACAAAAACCCGTTTCAATGTTATTAATCAACAGAAATTACCACATTTACCAGTTCAGAGCATCCTTTACTGCATGAGCATTGACCTTTTTTGTGCGCATCAAAAATCTATTTGAAGGTCCAGGAAGTTTAAGATGATGTTAAACAGCTTAATATAAGAAACATTAGTTCTACCACTTTCGGAAAACTAGGTTGATTGGCGATAAAACAGCTATAAATAGCTTAATTTTGTATATCCGTAACTTGGGAAGTACTGAAGATACGGTCTTGTGCTACACGTCGTTAGAAAGGTATTTGGAATTACTATGGACGCTTGTTAAACACAATTTGTCTTAATACCACCGTTTAAATATTATGGTCCAACGCCTTTTTATATTAAGGTTATTTTTTATCCTTTCACTATGTAGGCCTTTTAAACACGATTTGTCTAAATACCACCGTTTAAAAATTGTGGTTGAAAGTTTTTTTTTATTTCGATTTTTTGTAACCGTTTTCCTAATTTTTTAAAAACCATTACATTGATTTCAAATAAAATTTTAAGGTGTAAAGTCCTTGACATTTGTCCACTTTTGGAATACGACACATTCTTGTACAAAAACCCGTTTCAAAGTTATTAATCAAAAAAATGACCAAATTAACCAGTTCAGAGCATCCTTTACTGCCTGAGCATTGACCTTTTTTGTGCGAATCCAAAATCTATTTGAAGGTCCTGGAAATTTCAGATGATGTTTAACAGCTTAATATAAGAAACATTAGTTCTATTACTTTTGGAAAATCTAGCTAGTTTGCCGAGGAAACATATATAAATAGCTAGATTTTGTATACCCGTAACTTGTGAAGTACTGAATCTACAGGCTTGTGCTATACGTCGTTAGATTTGTCTTAATACAACCGTTTAAAAATATGGTCCGAAGTTTTTTTTATTTAGAATTTTTAGCCTTTTCCGTGATTTTTCAGAAACGGCTCCAAAGGTTTCCAGGTGTATAGCCCTTGAGATTTGTCAACTTTTGGTATGCGACACATTCTTATACAAAAATCCGTTTCAAAGTTATTAATCAACAGAAATGACTACATTTACCAGTTCAACGCATCCTACTCTACCTGAGCATTGACCTTTTTGTGCGATTCCAAAATCTATTTGAACGTCCTGGAAATTTAAGATAAGGTTAAAAAGCTTAATATAAGAAACATTAGTTCTACCACTTTTGGAAAAACTAAAAGACAAAACAGCTATAAATAGCTAAATATTGTATACCCGTAACTTGTAAAGTAATGAAGCTACGGGCTTGTGCTATACGCGTTAGAAAGGTATTTCGAATTACTACGGACGCTTGTTACACACCTTTCCTCTAAATACCACCGTTTAAAATTTATGGTCCCAAGTTTTTATACCCGTTACTCGTAGAGTAAAAGGGTATACTAGATTCGTCGGAAAGTATGTAACAGGCAGAAGGAAGCGTTTCCGACCCCATAAAGTATATATATTCTTGATCAGGATCACTAGCCGAGTCGATCTAGCCATGTCCGTCTGTCCGTCTGTCCGTCTGTCCGTCTGTCCGTCTGTCCGTCTGTCCGTCTGTCCGTCTGTCCGTCTGTCCGTATGAACGCTGAGATCTCGGAAACTATGAGAGTTACAATACTGGGATTAGGCACGCAGATTCCTGAGATTCCTGCGCAGCGCAAGTTTGTTTCAGTAGAGTGCCACGCCCACTCTAACGCCCACAAACCGCCCAAAACTGTGGCTCATACAGTTTTGATGCTAGATAGAAAATTTTAACTGAAATGTATTGTTCTCATCAATACCTATCGATTGACCCAAAAAAAAGTTTGCCACGCCCACTTTAACGCCCACAAACCGCGAAAACCTGTGTCGCCCACAATTTTCATGCTAGATAAAAAATTTTAACTGAAATGTATTGTTCTCATCAATACCTATCGATTGGTCCAAAAAAAAGTTTTCCAGGCCCACTTTACCGCCCACAAACCGCGAAAACCTGTGACGCCCACAATTTTCATGCTAGATAAACAAATTTAACTGAAATGTATTGGTCTTGTCAATACCTATCGATTGGTCCAAAAAAAAATTTGCCACGCCCACTCTAACGCCCATAACGCTTAAATCTGTATACCGCCGGTAGGTGGCGCATTTTAATCTCGCTTTGCTACTTGCATATCCCTATTTAGCTGAGTAACGGGTATCTGATAGTCGAGGTACTCGACTATAGCGTTCTTCCTTGTTTTTAATTGCAAGCGTATACTCATCCCATAACCAGTGTGTTTGGTATTCCACGGAACCCTCCCGTTTTATTGCATTTCAAATATTGTGACCCCTCGTTATCTTCTGAGACTGAGCAGGAGAAAGTGAACGTGCGTACCCACGAACCCGAATCTCACCCCCTACCCTCGAGTCCTTGCTCATGACTGCTTGTGCGCGAAGGTGTGAAATTGCACATTTTGAACAAAACTCACAAAATTAAAATTTCACACCTTCGCGCACAAGCAGTCATGAGCAAGGACTCGAGGGTAGGGGGTGAGATTCGGGTTCGTGGGTACGCACGTTCACTTTCTCCTGCTCATTCTCAGAAGATAACGAGGGGTCACAATATTTGAAATGCAATAAAACGGGAGGGTTCCGTGGAATACCAAACACACTGATTATGGGATGAGTATACGCTTGCAATTAAAAACAACTCATACAAAATACATTTAAAACCGCCTAAAAAACCTCCGCAACCGCTTTTAATAGCTACTCTTAGCTTAAGGCTTAGGAAATTCGAATGGTTGCATCGCGACATCTTATGCCAATGCTGGCCCGAGCTTAACTGACCATTTATTCATATCTTGCTTACACAGAGATTGCCTTTCCTTAACCTATGTCGAAGTTGCACACCTTCGATATTTACCTACATCCAGACCGCTCCTACTCCACGTTCACCCCCGGTAACTTGTTATCAATCCTTGTGTTCGTTTTCCTTCTAATAACCATTCTACTGGGGTATTGGGCTGCTCCTTATGTTCGAGAACCAATCGGATTGGTTCTAGGAGTACAACATGCCTGTATGCACTCCCTGTAGATGTAAACCTGTTAAGTGAACATTCTGGACTATAAAAATGACACCACTCAAATTGCTCAGAATCAGTTCTTCAAATGCCTCAGTACTGTATTCTAATAAAATAACTAGATCCACATCGGTCCTTGTAATCGCGCCTAACAATTCTAATCGTGCTTTTTACCTTTTAAACGAGTGGGTGAAAATTGTTAACAACATTATCGTGCTTTTTACCTTTTTAACGAAGGGGTGAAAATTGCTAACAACATTACAACATATAACAATATATTTATTTTTCAATAAAAATATTATAACTAAAACCCTAAAAATGGAGTCATTCGTTGCTTGTGATTTGTGCACCAAAAATGTGGAGATGAGTGAGTTTGAAGCTCATTATGCTCAGTGCTCAAAGCCTCGGAATGCCTTCGAGGTTTTAATGTGTAAATCAAAAATAAGGTGTGACTTATGCTCTACCTTAGTTCATAGTTATGAATTTGACGAGCACCATCAAAATTGTAATGGACCTATAAATGCATTCAATGTTTTAATGAATGTTGAAAAACGGCAACCACAAAACAGAAGGCAAAATCATCTGGACGATCATCCCACAACATCATCAAATGCTCTCAAACGGATGAGAATGGATGAGGGTAAGGAAGTACTCAACCAAGGAAAAAATGGCAAGATTAGCGAAAATAAAAATGATTTAAAATTAGAACTTTTATGTCCTACTTGTGGTGATAAATATCTTGCATCAAGGGAACGTCAACACATATTGACCGATAAGCATAAAAATGCATCAGCCAGAGAAGTAAAAAATAATGAAAACATATTTCTTCATAACTCTCAAACTGTTTTTCCTGACAAATCATATCGAATCAATAGTACAGTCCAAAACACTATTGATTTAAAAGATTTTTATCAGCATTGCCAAAAAAATATAATTGAGATTATAAAGCATTGCATGATAGAATATAGAGCCAATAAATTCAACCTAAGAGTTTATGGTACCTATATTAAACAAACAGACGAAGGAGTTACTGTTGAAACAACAAAACGCTTTGGGACATCATATAAATCTGTATACCAAAATGAAAACATTATCGATGAACTAAATATGGCAGTAGATAGCTTATTAGCATCGAGCAGTGAGTTTCAAGAAAAAGACTCTGGTTGGGCAATACAAAATTTCAATTATTTTGAAATTACTATAATAAAGCTAGAAAACATTCCTGCTAGCGGATACATTCAGGCCCCGAAGAATATAAGAGCTCGAAATGCACTTATAAACGTACAGAATACTGACGTATTTTGCTTCAAATGGTGCATACTGGCATTCATAGCTAACAAAACTCATGAGAGTGCTACTTTTACAACAGCAAAGCAAAAAAAGTATTCACGAGAGAAAATGACAAAGCCCACAACTTACCACATTAATATTAATAATGAAATAATTGTATATGACGGAATAAGATTGAATTTTTCAGGAATCGAGTTTCCAATAACGAATAAAGGGATTATCCATTTCGAGAAAAATAATAAAGACTTTAGTATAAATGTTTATGAGATCGATGCTGATGGTGACAAAATTATCGGTCCAACGTTTAGAACCAAATGTATTCAAACTAACCACATCAATATATTGGGAATAAATAACGTAAACCAAGAAAGTATGCATTACTCTTACATTACAAGTGTAAAAAGATTATGCTTTTCACAGCATTCCAAGGCCAAAACAGGAGGATATTTTTGTGATAACTGTCTACGGTTTTTCACAGTTAATAATACTACCCACAACAAACTTGAATAAGGAAAAGTGGCCTCGTTTTACCCTGAACCAAATACTACAACTTCATTCAAGGGCTTTCACAAAAAATTATCTCCTCCGGTGGTGATATATGCCGATATTGAGGCTGTTCTTGAAAACTATAGAACATGCCTAAATTCGTCTTCAACATCGTCAACAACAAAAGTGCAGAAGCATACTGCATGTGCCGTATCATTTTATATAGCACATAAATATAATCCGGATCTTAACGAATTGTGGACATATGAAGGTATGTAAGAAACAACAAATAATTAATTTCTTAGTATTTTAAAAACTAATTCAAATTTTGTATAATTTTATAGGCGCTGACTGCATACAAAAATTCTGCAAATCACTAATGGAAAACACTACGAGCTTGTTTTACATGTACTGGTCGACCCCCAAAAACCCGATTGCTAGCACAATCCATGAACAGGAAGGAAATTGCTGTGAGTAGTATATTAATACGGGAGCTGGCTCACTAGGTAATAAATCATGTCAAAAAAGGAGGTGGGGGTGACCCTAATTAGTCACGCATGGTTGCACACAGGTGTTCTAATGACCTAATTAGCATAATTAAGTCAAAAAGGGGGGTGTTGCTGACCCTAATTAGTCACGCATGGTTGCACACAGGTGTTCTAATGACCTAATTAGCATAATTAAGTCAAAAAGGGGGGTGTTGCTGACCCTAGTTAGATGAGCATGGTTGCACACAGGTCACTTAATGAGGTTAGAAAGTGGTGTGTAGGAGTGTGAGAGAGTGGTGTTTTGATATGTCTTGTTTTGTCTTGTCTTTTTCTCACGCTAAAGGTGCGTGTGTGATAGGGGTGTTTTTTCATGCGTGGGATTTTGTGGAGTGCAATGGTTGCACACAGGTCACTATGTTGCTTCTAACTTGGGTTAGAACGCGTTATGCGTGGGCGTTTTGTTGAGTCAATTAGGGTTGTAGGTGACACCTGGCTTGCGTGTGTGATAGGAGGTGTCTTGTCATGCGTAGGATTTTGTGGAGTGCAATGGTTGCACACAGGTCACTATGTTGCTTCTAACTTGGGTTAGAAGGCGTTATGCGTGGGCGTTTTGTTGAGTCAATTAGGGTTGTAGGTGACACCTGGCTTGCGTGTGTGATAGGAGGTGTCTTGTCATGCGTAGGATTTTGTGGAGTGCAATGGTTGCACACAGGTCACTATGTTGCTTCTAACTTGCGTTAGAACCCGTTATGCGTGGGCGTTTTGTTGATTCAATTAGGGTTGTAGTGACAGCTGTCTACGGTCTTGTAGTCAAAAGGTGTTGGTTTGAGGGATATTAGACCGCATACATTTGTGGTGTTGGTTTGAGGGATATTAGACCGCATACTTTTGTGGTGTGAAACAAGCGTGAGTTCGGTAACCTTCTCCTCTTTAGCGAGCATTAGATGGGAAAGTGAGCGTAGGAGTGTAAGAGGGGTGTTGTTGGTGGTGGTTCCTAACAAAAACGTTGTTTTGTTATGCGTAGGCTTTTTGTTGATTCAATTAGGGATAGTTTTAATAGGTTAGATTCAATTAGGGTTGTAGTTGACATCTGTTAGTGTAACCTGTCTACGATCTTGTGGTAAAAATGGTGATTGTGGTGGTGGTTCCTAACAAAACAAAAACAAATGAGATCGTTTATTTAGTCAAATACGTTTTTCTTTAATCAAATTTGAAAATTTTTTCTCACGCGCTTATAGAAAGAGAAAACGGTTACCTTCTAAGTTTTCAAAAATGTATGTGTTAAGGAAAAATGTGGATAGTAGTTCAGTTTTAGAAAACTATTCGTTTTACAAGGGGTGTTTTGTCATGCGTGGGCGTTTTGTTGATTCAATTAGGGTTGTAGGTGACATCTGTCTACGGTCTTGTGGTCAAAAGGTGTTGGTTTGAGGGATATTAGACCGCATACTTTTGTGGTGTGAAACAAGCGTGAGTTCGATAACCTCCCCCTCTTTAGCGAGCATTAGATGGGAAAGTGAGCGTAGGATTGTAAGAGGGGTGTTGGTGGTGGTGGTGGTTCCTAACAGAATATACACAAAAACGTTGTTTTGTTATGCGTGGGCGTTTTTTTTTTTTTTGTTTCAATTAGGGTTTTAGATGAAATCTATTAGTGTAACCTGTCTACGGTCTTGTGGTCAAAATGGTGGTGGTGGTTGTGGTTCCTAACAGAATATACATAAAAACAAATGAGATCGTTTATTTAGTCAAATACGTTTTTATTTAATCATATTTGAAAATTTTTTCTCACGCGCTTATAGAAAGAGAAAACGGTTTCCTTTTAAGTTTTCAAAAAATGTATGTGTTAATGAGAAATGTGGTTCTACGTTCTGACTTTTCCTGGTTGATGAGTTTACAAAACCTAAAACAGTACAAAATTTAAATCGAAAGACAAAAGATGACTGAAATCAACAGCCAAATCAACCACTCTGACTTTAAAATAAATGAAGATTTGTTGATTGAAATAAAAATCTTTAAGGAAATTTTAAAGGTTTCCAAGGAGTTGCGACGGGAATTCGGTAGTATCTATTACGATACTATAGAAGAGTTGGAAATCCTGAAATGGCGCTTGGTGGATTTGCAGAGCGAAAACAATATCGATTCCCATCTCTCTGATATTGAAAACGTGGAAAATCGAATCACCGAGCTTATGATGGAGACAACCAAATTACAACACCAAATTGATCTTCACGATGCGGAAATCGAAAATAATCCGCTGTCACGACTGCTACTGGAAGTTAAGGAGATGATTTTTCGTATAAGGGATTCAATATCAGACTTAGAATGTCTTAAACTTAATGGTGAGGCAGACCAATGTGAGTTGGTCAGCGCTATGTCTCGCGAGGACGACCCTATCTTAATATTTAATCTTAAAAATAGATATGATGCAACATCATGTAATATTAATAATTGGGAAACTCTATTGATAAATCTAAAAAATTGTAAGATATATTATGAATATTATTTGAATGCGATTAATGAATAATTTTCTGAAATAAATAATTTTGAAAATATACAAAGAAGAATTATGTATTATTCATGGGATATTATCACAAAAACATTATTATCTCTGTTGGCTTAATAAGTTTTAATAATTTAATTCTAAGAATAAAATGAACCCCAAAACCAGTTTTTGAAATTTTTATACCCGTTACTCGTAGAGTAAAAGGGTATACTAGACTCGTCGGAAAGTATGTAACAGGCAGAAGGAAGCGTTTCCGACCCCACAAAGTATATATATTCTTGATCAGGATCACTAGCCGAGTCGATCTAGCCATGTCCGTCTGTCCGTCTGTCCGTCTGTCTGTCCGTCCGGATGAACGCTGAGATCTCGGAAACTATGGGAGCTAGGCTATTGAGATTTGGCGTGCAGATTCCTGAGCTTCTTACGCAGCGCAAGTTTGTTTCGGCACAGTGCCACGCCCACTCTAACGCCCACAAACCGCCCAAAACTGTGGCTCCTACAGTTTTGATGCTAGAATAAAAATTTTAACTGAAATGTATTGTTCTCATTAATACCTATCGATTGACCCAAAAAAAAGTTTGCCACGCCCACTTTAACGCCCACAAACCGCGAAAACCTGTGACGCCCACAATTTTCATGCTAGATAAAAAAAACTGAAAACTGAAATGTATTGGTCTCGTCGATACCTATCGATTGATCCAAAAAAAATTTTTCCACGCCCACTCTAACGCCCATAACGCTTAAATCTGTATACCGCCGGTAGGTGGCGCATTTTAATCTCGCTTTGCTGCTTGCATATCTCCATATAGCTGAGTAACGGGTATCTGATAGTCGAGGTACTCGACTATAGCGTTCTTCCTTGTTTTTATTTAGATTTTTTTTAGCCTTTTACTATGGACGCTTGTTAAACACGATTTGTCTAAATACCACCGTTTAAAAATTATGGTTTTCTCCTGATTATTAAAAAACTATTGCATTGATTTAAAATTAAATTTTAAGGTGTTTAGCCCTTGAGATTTGTCAACTTTTGGTATACGACACATTCTTATACAAAAACCCGTTTCAAAGTTATTAATCAACAAAAATTACCACATTTACCAGTTCAGAGCATCCTACTCTGTTTGAGCATTGACCTTTTTTGTGCGATTCCAAAATCTATTTGAAGGTCCTGGAAATTTAAGGTAAGGTTAAAAAGCTTAATATAAGAAACATTAGCTCTACCACTTTTGGAAAGATTAGGCGACAAAACAGCTATAAATAGCTAAATATTGTATACCCTTGTGAAGTACTAAATCTACGGGCTTGTGCTATACGTCGTTAGAAAGGTATTTCGAATTACTATGGACGCTTGTTAAACACGTTTCCTCTAAATACCACCGTTTAAAAAATGTGGTCCAAAGTTTTTTTATTTCGATTTTTTTTTAGCCTTTTACTATGTACGCCTTTTAAACACGATTTGTCTAAATACCACCGTTTAAAAATTATGCTTTAAAGTTTTTTATTATATTGCATTTTTTTAACCTTTCTCCTGATTTTTCAAAAACCGTTTTAGTCACTTCAAAAAAAAATTTAAAGGTGTATAGCCCTTGAGATTTGTCAACTTTTGGTATACGAAACCTTCTTGTACAAAAACCCGTTTCAAAGTCATTAATCAACAAAAATGACCACATTAACCAGTTCAGAGCATCCTTTACTGCCTGAGCATTGACCTTTTTTGTGCGAATCCAAAATCTATTTGAAGGTCCTGGAAATTTCAGATGATGTTAAACAGCTTAATATAAAAAACATTAGTTCTATTACTTTTGGAAAATCTAGCTAGTTTGCCGAGGAAACATATATAAATAGCTAGATATTGTATACCCGTAACTTGTGAAGTACTGAATCTACAGGCTTGTGCTATACGTCGTTAGAAAGGTATTTCGAATTACTATGTACGCTTTTTAAACACGATTTGTCTTAATACAACCGTTTAAAAATATGGTCCGAAGTTTTTTTTATTTAGAATTTTTAGCCTTTTCCGTGATTTTTCAGAAACGGCTCCAAAGGTTTCCAGGTGTATAGCCCTTGAGATTTGTCAACTTTTGGTATGCGACACATTCTTATAGAAAAATCCGTTTCAAAGTTATTAATCAACAGAAATGACCACATTTACCAGTTCAGAGCATCCTACTCTACCTGAGCATTGACCTTTTTGTGCGATTCCAAAATCTATTTGAAGGTCCTGGAAATTTAAGATAAGGTTAAAAAGCTTAATATAAGAAACATTAGTTCTACCACTTTTGGAAAGACTAGGCGACAAAACAGCTATAAATAGCTAAATATTGTATACCCATGTGAAGTACTGAATCTACGGGCTCGTGGTATACGTCGTTGGAAAGGTATTTCGAATTACTATGGACGCTTGTTAAACATGTTTCCTCTAAATACCACCGTTTAAAAATTATGGTCCAAAGTTTTTTTATTTAGTTTTTTTTCTAGCATTTTACTATGTACGCCTTTTAAACACGATTTGTCTAAATACCACCGATTAAAAATTATGCTTTAAAGTTTTTTATTATATTACATTTTTTTAGCCTTTCTCCTGATTTTTCAAAAACCGTTTTAGTCATTTCAAAAAAAATTTAAAGGTGTATAGCCCTTGAGATTTGTCAACTTTTGGTATAAGAAACCTTCTTGTACAAAAACCCGTTTCAAAGTTATTAATCAAAAAAATGACCAAATTAACCAGTTCAGAGCATCCTTTACTGCCTGAGCATTGACCTTATTTGTGCGAATCCAAAATCTATTTGAAGGTCCTGGAAATTTCAGATGATGTTAAACAGCTTAATATAAGAAACATTAGTTCTATTACTTTTGGAAAATCTAGCTAGTTTGCCGAGGAAACATATATAAATAGCTAGATTTTGTATACCCGTAACTTGTGAAGTACTGAATCTACAGGCTTGTGCTATACGTCGTTAGAAAGGTATTTCGAAATACTATGTACGCTTTTTAAACACGATTTGTCTTAATACAACCGTTTAAAAATATGGTCCAAAGTTTTTTTTATTTAGAATTTTTAGCCTTTTCCGTGATTTTTCAGAAACGGCTCCAAAGGTTTCCAGGTGTATAGCCCTTGAGATTTGTCAACTTTTGGTATGCGACACATTCTTATACAAAAATTCGTTTCAAAGTTATTAATCAACAGAAATGACCACATTTACCAGTTTAGAGCATCCTACTCTGCCTGAGCACTGACCTTTTTGTGCGATTCCAAAATCTATTTGAAGGTCCTGGAAATTTAAGATAAGGTTAAAAAGCTTAATATAAGAAACATTAGTTCTACCACTTTTGGAAAGACTAGGCGACAAAACAGCTATAAATAGCTAAATATTGTATACCCTTGTGATGTACTGAATCTACGGGCTCGTGCTATACGTCGTTGGAAAGGTATTTCGAATTACTATGGACGCTTGTTAAACACGTTTCCTCTAAATACCACCGTTTAAAAATTATGGTCCAAAGTTTTTTTATTTAGTTTTTTTTCTAGCATTTTACTATGTACGCCTTTTAAACACGATTTGTCTTAATACCACCGTTTAAATATTATGCTTTAAAGTTTTTTATTATATTAAATTTTTTTAGCCTTTCTCCTGATTTTTCAAAAACCGTTTTAGTCATTTCAAAAAAAATTTAAAGGTGTATAGCCCTTGAGATTTGTCAACTTTTTGTATAAGAAATCTTCTTGTACAAAAACCCGTTTCAAAGTTATTAATCAAAAAAATGACCAAATTACCAGTTCAGAGCATCCTTTACTGCCTGAGCATTGACCTTTTTTGTGCGAATCCAAAATCTATTTGAAGGTCCTGGAAATTTCAGATGATGTTAAACAGCTTAATATAAGAAACATTAGTTCTATTACTTTTGGAAAATCTAGCTAGTTTGCCGAGGAAACATATATAAATAGCTAGATTTTGTATACCCGTAACTTGTGAAGTACTGAATCTACAGGCTTGTGCTATACGTCGTTAGAAAGGTATTTCGAAATACTATGTACGCTTTTTAAACACGATTTGTCTTAATACAACCGTTTAAAAATATGGTCCAAAGTTTTTTTTATTTAGAATTTTTAGCCTTTTCCGTGATTTTTCAGAAACGGCTCCAAAGGTTTCCAGGTGTATAGCCCTTGAGATTTGTCAACTTTTGGTATGCGACACATTCTTATACAAAAATTCGTTTCAAAGTTATTAATCAACAGAAATGACCACATTTTCCAGTTTAGAGCATCCTACTCTGCCTGAGCACTGACCTTTTTGTGCGATTCCAAAATCTATTTGAAGGTCCTGGAAATTTAAGATAAGGTTAAAAAGCTTAATATAAGAAACATTAGTTCTACCACTTTTGGAAAAACTAGGCGACAAATCAGCTATAAATAGCTAAATATTGTATACCCGTAACTTGTGAAGTACTGAAGTTACGGGCTTGTGCTATACGTCGTTAGAAAGGTATTTCGAATTACTATGGACGCTTGTTAAACACGCTTTCGATTTTTTATAGCCGTTATCCTAATTTTTTAAAAACCATTATATTGATTTCAAATAAAATTTTAAGGTGTAAAGTCCTTGAGATTTCTCAACTTTTGGTATGCGACACATTCTTGTACATAAACCCGTTCAAAGTTATTATTCAACAGAATTGACCACATTTACCAGTTCAGAGCATCCTTTACTGCATGAGCATTGACCTTTTTTGTGCGAATCCAAACTCTATTTGAAGGTCCAGGAAATTTAATATGATGTTAAACAGCTTAATATAAGAAACATTAGTTCTACCACTTTTGGAAAACTAGGTTGTTTGACGACAAAACAGCTATAAATAGCTTAATTTTGTATATCCGTAACTTGTGAAGTACTGAAGATACGGGCTTGTGCTACACGTCGTTAGAAAGGTATTTCGAATTACTGTGGACGTTTGTTAAACACGATTTTTCTTAATACCACCGTTTAAAAATTATGGTCCAACGTTTTTTTTATTTAGATTTTTTAGCCTTTTACTATGTACGCCTTTTAAACACAATTAGTCTAAATACCACCGTTTAAAAATTATGGTTTAAGACGTTTTGTAGACATTCTCCTAATTTTTTTAAAACCATTATATTGAATTCAAATAAAATTTTAAGGTGTAAAGTCCTTGAGATTTGTTAACTTTTGGCATACGACACATTCTTGTACAAAAACCCGTTTCAAAGTTATTAATCAACGAAAATTACCACATTTACCAGTTCAGAGCATCCTACACTGCCTGAGCATTGACCTTTTTTGTGCCATTCCAAAATCTATTTGAAGGTCTTGGAAATTTAAGATGATGTTAAGAAGCTTAATACAAGAAACATTAGTTCTATCGCTTTTGGAAAAACTAGGCGACAAAACAGCTATAAATTGCTAAATATTGTATACCCGTAACTTGTGAAGTACTGAAGCTAAGGGCTTGTGCTATACGTCGTTAGATAGGTATTTCGAATTACTATGGACGCTTGTTAAAAACGTTTCCTCTAAGTACCACCGTTTAAAAATTATGGTCCGAAGTTTTTTTATTTAGATTCTTTTTTAGCCTTTTACTATTTACGCCTTTTGAACACGATTTGTCTAAATACCACCGTTTAAAAATTATGCTCTAAAGTTTTTTATTATGTTACATTTTTTTACCCTTTCTCCTGATTTTTCAAAAACCGTTTTAGTGATTTTAAATAAAATTTTAAGGTGTATAGCCCTTGAGATTTATCAACTTTTCGTATGCGACACATTCTTAACAAAAACCCGTTTCAAAGTTATTAATCAACAAAAATGACCACATTTACCAGTTCAGAGCAAATTAGAGTAAACTAGCAAGTTTGCCAAGAAACCGATATAAAAAGCTAAATTTTGTATACCCTTAACTTGTGAAGTTCTGTACCTTAACTTGTATGTACTCTTTTTAAACACGATTTGTATAAATACCACCGTTTAAAAATTATGGCTTAAAGTGTTTTTTTAAATAAGATTTTTTATCCTTTTTCCTGATTTTATAACGATTTGGTTTTAACTATTTCAAATAAAATTTTAAGGTGTATTGCCCTTGAGATTTGTCAACTTTTGGTATACGACACATTCTTGTACAAAACCCCCTTTCAAAGTTATTAATCAACAAAAATGACCACTTTTACCAGTTCAGAGCATCCTTTACTGCCTGAGCATTGACCTTTTTTGTGCGAATCCAAAATCTATTTGATGGTCCTGGAAATTTCAGATGATTTTAAACAGCTTAATAAGAAACATTAGTTCTATTACTTTTGGAAAATCTAGCTAGTTTGCCGAGGAAACATATATAAATAGCTAGATTTTGTATACCAGTAACTTGTGAAGTACTGAATCTACAGGCTTGTGCTATACGTCGTTAGAAAGGTATTTCGAAATACTATGTACGCTTTTTAAACACGATTTGTCTTAATACAACCGTTTAAAAATATGGTCCCAAATTTTTTTTATTTAGAATTTTTAGCCTTTTCCGTGATTTTTCAGAAACGGCTCCAAAGGTTTCCAGGTGTATAGCCCTTGAGATTTGTCAACTTTTGGTATACGACACATTCTTATAAAAAAACCCCCTTTCAAAGCGTGAACATTGACCTTTTTTGTGCGAATCCAAAATCTATTTAAAGGTCCAGGAAATTTCAGATGATGTTAAACAGCTTAATATAAGAAACATTAGTTCTACCACTTTCGGAAAAACTAGCTAGTTTGCCGAGGAAACATATATAAATAGCTAGATTTTGTATACCCGTAACTTGTGAAGTACTAAATCTACAGGCTTGTGCTATACGTCGTTAAAAAGGTATTTCGAAATACTATGTACGCTTTTTAAACACGATTTGTCTAAATACAACCGTTTAAAAATATGGTCCGAAGTTTTTTGTTATTTAGAATTTTTACCCATATCCCTGATTTTTCAGAAACTTCTCCAAAGGTTTCCAGGTGTATAGCCCTTGAGATTTGTCAACTTTTGGTATGCGACACATTCTTATTCAAAAATCCGTTTCAAAGTTATTAATCAACAGAAATGACCACATTTACCAGTTCAGAGCGTCCTTTACTGCATGAGCATTGACCTTTTTTGTGCGAATCCAAAATCTCTTTGAAGGTCCAGGAAGCTTAAGATGATGTTAAACAGCTTAATATAAGAAACATTAGTTCTACCACTTTTGGAAAACTAGGTTGTTTGGCGATAAAACAGCTATAAATAGCTTAATTTTGTATATCCGTAACTTGTGAAGTACTGAAGATACGGGCTTGTGCTACACGTCGTTAGAAAGGTATTTCGAATTACTATGGACGCTTGCTAAACACGATTTGTCTTAATACCATCGTTTAAGAATTATGCTCCAAAGTTTTTTTTATGTAGATTTTTTTTAGCTTTTCACTATGTACGCCTTTTAAACACAATTTGTCTATTTACCACCGTTTAAAAATTATGGTTTAAAGTTTGTTTTTATTTCAATTTTTTGTAGCCGTTCTCCTAATTTTTTAAAAACTATTATATTGATTTCAAATAAAATTTTAAGGTGTAAAGTCCTTGAGATTTCTCAACTTTTAGTATACGACACATTCTTCTACAAAATCCCGTTTCAAAGTTATTAATCAACAAAAATTACCACATTTGCCAGTTCAGAGCATCCTACACTGCCTGAGCATTGACCTTTTTTGTGCGATTCCAAAATCTATTTGAAGGTCCTGGAAATTTAAGATAAGGTTAAAGGGCTTAATATAAGAAACATTAGTTCGACCACTTTTGGAAAAACTAGGCGACAAAACAGCTATAAATAGCTAAATATTGTATACCCGTAACTTGTGAAGTACTGAATCATGGACTTGTGCTGTGCGTCGTTAGAAAGGTATTTCGAATTACTATGGACGCTTGTTAAACACGTTCTCTCTAAGTACCACCGTTTAAAAATTGTGGTCCAACGTTTTTTTATTTAAATTTTTTTAGCCTTTTACACTTTGGCCAAAGAGATAGTGGGATGGCTCGGAGGGCGCCGAGCTGAAGGCTTCCGAACGGGTCACAGGTTGCGGATAGCGAGCGCCCTGGTTCTCCAGGGTAGCTACGAATAAGCGTGGAAGTTGGACATGGCCAGGCTACCGCCAAGCCCCCAACACGAAGCGCAAGTAAGTAGCGGGTATCTGCGCCGTAGCAGTACCGACGTCGCGCTTGTGCTGCCGCCTCCGACAAATAGCTCACACATACCCCCCTTCCCACACACTTTGAACCTACCTCTTCCCTACCCACACAACTCATCTCACCCCGGGCTGGACTAAGGTGTCACTCGTACCGTGCCGAGAGTCAATCTGGCTGAGAGCCCGAATCTTCAAATAACTCAGTCTTAAACGGTAAGCTGAGGCAAGTGGCGACCGCCTTTTCTAAGTCAGCCTTACCCGGGTACAGCGGATCTCTGCCCGGGTGGACCTGTCCCTTCTCCGCAGCTCGTGGGATTTAACATTCTCTAAAAGTCGGAAGTCGTAACCAACGACGATAAGAAGAGCAAGATCACGGTTCCGACTACCCCAGTCCATGTGACGTCTACCCCTGCCAAGGCCAGCGAACCTTGCAGCCGGCTAAGCCCAACTCGCCACAGCGACAAGCCCAAGCCTCCCACCAGCTTAGGTGTGGCTAACCAACTACTCCAACCTGAGGGGAGCGCACAAGCCGGTTTCGTGGTGAGTACCAGGGCAAAGGAGTTTAAGAGGATACCACCTAACCAGGCAGGACCTCTTGAACGAAAGAAAGCTTTTAGGATCCTCAAACGGCTGGCCACCAATCCGATACGTGAGGATCAGACGTCAAAATTGCATTACCTGAAAATCCAAGAGGACATAGCCTGGGCAAAGGCGGTAATCCCAGACTTCGACATCGCAATGACTACCAGCAACAGCAACAAGCGAGAGAGGTCGATGGAGACAGCTCAACCAGCGAGCAAGAAGGCTAAAGTAACCAACCGCGGCACATGGTCGAGATCCTTTGCGGAAGTGGTAAAGGATAGGAAGATCATTGGTGTCATCGACCAGAGCGATGATGGCGGTAGGATCCCAAGAAACCAATGGGGCCTGGTTAGACGGGCGTCAGTGGCCTTGAAAGTGCTGGACGAAACCCAGGCCCACCACCCGATTGCACAGATGCAGGGTGGTACCAGGGCAATGTTAAGTTAATCGCCTGCGAAGACGAGAGATCGATACCCAGCCCGAACTCGGTCCCAAAGATGGTGCAGTTTCTGCAGATTAACCTGCACCATAGCAAGGCAGCATCCGCTGCCCTCCTCACCCGCCTGGCAACAGGCAACATAGACGTAGTCCTCATTCAAGAGCCATGGATTGTTGGCAACAACATCTGTGGCTTATCAACCCCCCTATACAAGCTATTTTACACCAAGGATAAGGGTAAAACCTGAACGTGCATTCTTACAAAGACACACTTTAATACATTTCTTATTCCACAGTTTAGCGAAGGCGACCTCACCACGGTCAGACTGGAGCTAAACGAACACACTCATCACACCACAGCATCGTTCTATCTGGCTCACGACGATGACCACTACCAAACACCACTACACAACAACTCATACGCACTCACTCATCTAAGGAACTCATCCTTGGTGGGGACGCTAACTCACACCACACAATACAAGTACAATAGAAGTACAAACACCAACGAATGGGGTGAGTTACTCTACGACTATCTCCTTCAATCAAATCTATTCACCTGCAACAAGGTAATGACCCAACTTTCATCACTAGAAATAGGAGGGAAGTACTAGACATTACACTAATATCTGATCCCCTACTTAACCAGCTAGAAGCGTGCCGGGGTCGAACACTCATTCTCAGACCACCGATACATAGAATTTACAATAACTCTAGACTGTCCTCCCGCCGAAAACATCACTAATCTAAGATTAACCAACTGGGGATACTACAAAAATCTCCTCAACAGGAACCTACACGCTCCACCGACACACATACGCAACCATCACGAATTAGATAACCTTGTTAACACTTTTACTGATATCTGCCGTGAGGCCTTAAAAAGGGCTTGCCCAAGCAGAACAGTCAAAACAAAGCACAAACCCCCTGGTGGAACGCAACCCTGGCGGACCTTAAAAGAGAGTGTAGAATTTACTTCAATAGAGCTAAATACAACAATAGCGAATCCTCCTGGAATTTATACCATACAAAACTAAGCCTATACAAAAAGGAAATTAAAATATCAAAGCGAAGAGCTTGGGCTAACTTCTGCAGTAGCATAGAATCTACTGCGGAGGCATCCATACTCAGAAGAACTCTAGCAAAAGCTCCAGCAATCATTGGCTATCTAAAAACCAATGCTGACAGATGGACGTAAAACAGTCAGTTAGACGACCAGAGTATTGACAACATTTCAAGCCCTGGCCGTATTCAGTGGGCTGTCAACTCTTTTAAGCCCTTCAAATCACCCGGCCCAGATGGGTTCTTCCCGGCCCAGCTACAACGGACACTAGGTATGTCGCTACCCTGGCTGACAGCCATCTTCCACGGCTGCCTTGCTCTAAACCATATTCCAACAGGGTGGCTGGACGTTAAGGTAATCTTTATACCGAAAGCCGGCAAGCCCTCCCACACCAACCCAAAAGACTTCGGCCCGATTAGTCTCTCTTCCTTCTTGTTGAAGACCTTGGAAAGGCTAATTGACACCCATATCAGACTAACCATCGACCATAGCCTACTCTCTGACGCACAGCATGCGTACCGTAAGGGTAAATCAACAGATACCGCCCTCCACTCTCTAGTGGCCAGTATAGAGAGAGGTTTCCGCAATAGGGAATACTCTCTTGCGTTACTCTCAGCGTTTCTAGACATAGAAGGCGCCTTTAACAACGTCACTCCAACGGCGATTACTGGTGCTCTGACTAAACTGGGCATTGAGCGGCCCATAGTGGGACTCATACACACCATGCTAACCAGCAGAGTACTGTACTCCACTATGAACCCCACAAGGGGGCGTACTCTCACCTCTTCTATGGGTTATAGTGGTCAACAAACTGCTATCACTTCTAGAAGAGGCGGGCACTAAAGTGGTAGCCTACGCGGACGACGTGGTTATCCTACTGCAGGGCAAATTCCCGCAAACTCTTTGCAATCTAATGGAGACAGCCTTATCCATCCTCTCCAGGTGGACGGCTGTCTGTGGACTGGGAGTTAACCCAGAAAAGACCGAACTAGTTCTCTTTACAAGGAAGTGTAAGATACCAAATCTAATTCTCCCCAAACTATACCAAACGCGCCTAACCCTTAGCAACCAAGCAAAAAAACCGAGGTGTCATCCTTGACAAAAAGCTTCTCTGGACAGACAACACACAAACCACAAACCGCCCAAAACTGTGGCTCCTACAGTTTTGATGGTAGATAGAAAATTTTAACTGAAATGTATTAGTCTTGTCAATACCTATCGATTGACCCAAAAAAAATTTTGCTACGCTTACTCTAACGCCCACAAACCTCCCAAGAAAAAAGCTATGACGTCATAGCCAGACAATGCGAAATGTTTTTAAGCGTGTATGTGTGTGTATGTAAATAGGTGCCGGCCGAACTTAGCGGCAAAGAAAAAAGCCCTGCCGGCGCTCAGAGAGAGCAAAGCGCGCGGCTAACTTATTCTATTGAATAATGAACCCTTTATCCATTTGTCCCATCAACGGGCAAAAACCTTTAAAGATCTGTACATCTTTATTTATCTCTTTCAATGAATATGTATTAGCTTAATAAATACCTATAGACTGTCCCAAAAAAACTTTTCCGTTTTCAGTCCAATGCTCTCAAACCAATTTATAAACAACTTTGAGCCGAGAGCTAATTTCCAAAGAACTCTGACAGACCCGAGATAAATCCGTGGTCAGCTATTTCTGCCAAGCAGGCCTCCAAATCTTTCCCACCCAGATCAATTTCACGCAGTCCGAATCAAACGGATGCTGTAAACATCCAAACCGATATTGTAAACAATCGGAGACCCAAGCGAGCCCTGAGTCCGCTAACGTAAACAAAAGATCCCCAAAAGCGAGTCCCGAGTCCGCTAACGTAAACAAAAAGATCCCCAAAGCGGTCCCTAAACTCCGCTAATGTAAACACCAATTTCCGGCCAAGATTGGACTTCGAATTTAATTGGCAAATTGCATCATCCTATTTTCCGACTCTCTTGAGTCATTCTCTTTATCAATTTTTGGGGATAAAATCTATTAAGCCGAGGTTTGATTATTGATCATTGAACTAGAGAGCGGGCAGTCCGTTTTTGAGATCCGAATCGAGCAGAACAAATATTCGAGAATAAATACAAGAGCAGTGAATTAAATAAGTTCGACCTATTGTAAAATTGTAATAGTGAATAAGTGATTGTTAAAAATAAAAATAATTTTTTTTAATCAATTCACTAGTGAGAAACTTAATTGGCGCCCAACGTGGGGCCGTGTGATCAAAAAATTCTAAAGCGAAGCTTTTAAATAAACCCCAAAAAAGTTTAAAAGTGAAAAAGGAATTTTGCGCGGCCAACAACCCGATACAACCGACGAAAATATAAAGCCTGTGTTGATAAAAATAAGGTGGAAATTAATAAATGCAATAGTCCCCTTAAACTCTATACAACCGGCAAAAAAATAAAAAGTTTGTGTTGATCAAAAAATAATAAGGTGAAAAATAATTAATGGAAACTCTCAACTTACAAAATAGTGTTCGTAACATAAATTCACTGCTCGGACAAAATAAAAAATTTAAAAAGTGACAACAAAATTCATCGAAATAAATAACCCTTGTGAAAAACAATTTAATTAAAAAAATATCTAAAAACAAAAATCTACAAACAAATCTTCGAAAAGACATTTAAAGACAAAAAGGCTGAAGGGCAATCCCTCGTCAAGAAATAAACACTGAAGAAAGAAGGAAGACACCAATTTAAAAAACCGAAGAAAGAAGGAAGACCCCAAGATACAAAAAAAGGAAGGACGACCCCAAGCAGGATCATCATCCAAGAAAAACGACAACCCCAAAAACAACGACAAGAAAAATAAGGAGGACGATTCGTGAGCGATATAATCCTTTTTTTATTATTATTATTATTTAATAAAAAATTTGTAAAAAAAATATAATTATACAAAGTGGAAGAATTAATTTCTGATTTCGAAAATATTCTCAAAATGTCAGAACCTTCAACAAGCCAGAACGGAGCAAATAAAAGACTCCACATAAGTTCGCCTCAAGAACATCATCAGGCGATAACAAACAATACCATGTTAAATGTAGGAGATTTAATTAAACAAATTGTAAATTTTGAATTGAATCCATTAAAGGAAGATATCGTTAACTTAAGATCGCAGCTTTCTCATAAAAATAAAACGGTTGAAGATTATCAGATAGAGATTATAGATCCAAATATAAAGTGCGACACATCTTATGAGATCATCAAATCTGTTAGGGAATATAAAGGAGAAGAAGATAAATATGTAAGCTGGAGAGAATCGGCTGAAATAGCCATGGGGCAATATGCCAGAGGGAGTGAAAGATTTTATTCCGCCCTATCGATATTAAGAAACAAAATAACGGGAATGGCAAACGATGCCTTAACCCATAACGGAACGGTATTAAATTTCGATGCCATAATGGCCAGACTTGACTTTGTCTTTAGCGACAAACGTCCTATTCATATTATTGAACAGGAACTAAGTGTTTTGAGTCAGGGAAAATTATCAATTATGGATTATTATGGTACAGTTAATAGAAAGTTAACTCTACTTATTAATAAAACAATTATGACCTACGGGAGAAACAAACCGATAACAGCAGAAATGAATGAAAAACATAGGAAGACTGCTCTTAGAGTTTTTATTACCGGCCTAAACGGCCAAATTTCAGACACAATTTTCTCAATGAATCGACCTGACCTACCGAATGCAATGGTCATAGTTCAGGAATTGGAAAGCAACAACATGAGGGCGCATTTCGCAAATAGTTTCTCAACCACTCAGAGAAAAAATAGTGAGCCAAACTCTGGTGGAAATGGCCAAACACATTTCAACGAAAAGCAAAGACAACAAAACAACAATTACAATAACCATCGAAATAGTAATAATTTAAGGTTTAATCATGACAACAACCAGAACAAAAATAATTATGGTTATTATAATCAGAACAAAAATAATTCCTGGAACCAGGGTAGATTTAATAATAACCAACAAAATCAGTGGAACACCTATAGCCAGCCACAAAATAAGCCAGAACCAATGGAGGTAGACGAATCTATCCAGGTTCAGAATAGGGCTAACAACGGCTATAATCAAAACTATAATAAATATCAAAATAATAATTATAGCCAGAACAAGTGGGATCAAACAAAAAAGTTTGAGACCCAGAATACTCAGCAAGGACAAGCCCAAAATAAAAGGGTACCAACTGGAACTGTTAACCAACCGGCTAACAAGACAATGAGACTAAACAACATTGAGGAGAACCATTTTTTAGACAAAAGTCAGGAGTAGGCTTACCCTACTTATTTAGAAATGACCCGAAAATAAATAGAAAATTAAAAATATTAATTGACACTGGGGCAACCTCGTGTTATATTAGAACTGGAGTTTACAAAAATAAGAATGAGCTTCCAATATACAAAAGAGTATCCACAGTGAATGGATATTCAATAATTAAATATTATCATATAATAACTATTTTGGATACACGGTATACTTTTTACGAAATAGAAGGGCTAGACTCAGATCTACTGATCGGCTATAACCTATTGAAAAAAATAGGAGCTGTGATTGATACAGCTAAGGGAGTTATTAAATATAACGGAATAGAAGAGAAATTAAATTATGACAACGGAAACAATTTAAACCAACATTCTTTAACAGAAGAAAACACCATTCTTCCATTAAAAGAATTTATATTAAAAAAATACTTTGATGAAAAGGCTCAAATCAGATCCGAATCTGAAATGGGTAATCAAAGCGAATTTAGTTTGGGATATACAAATCCTGAACACGCCGTCGTTGAAATATCCGACAAAAATAAAAGTTTGGAATTGAAAAATTCTGAACACGCCGTCGTTGAAATATCCGACAAAAATAAAAGTTTGGAATTGAAAAATTCTGAACACGCCGTCGTTGAAATATCCGACAAAAATAAAAGTTTGGAATTGAAAAATTCTGAACACGCCGTCGTTGAAATATCCGAAAAAAATAAAAGTTTGGAATTGAAAAATTCTGAACACGCCGTCGTTGAACTATCCGACAATCAAAAAATAAACAACATAAAAATATCATCTGCAGATCAAAGAAAAGATCTGGAGAATGAAATATTAAATATTATAAATGAAGAGCATTCAAAAATAAATATGCAGATTCCTTTTAGGACAGATATACGCGGTGAAATAAACACCGTAAATGATAGGGCCATTTACAGCAAACAATACCCTTATGCTTTATCAGCTTCAGATTTTGTAAATTCTGAAATAAGTCGAATGCTAAAAAAAGAAATTATAAGGCCAAGTAGAAGTCCTTATAATTCCCCTGTACTAGTGGTACCAAAAAAGGGTTTCAATGAAGATGGAACTCCAAAACTAAGACTCGTAATTGACTATAAAAAACTAAATGAAAATACTATACCTGATAGGTATCCAATGCAGGACCCTTCAGTGATTTTATCAAATCTCGGAAAAGCCAAATACTTTTCAACAATTGACTTGGAATCTGGATTTCATCAGATTCTCATGAACAAACCTGACATACAAAAAACCTAATTTTCAATAAATAATGGGAAATACGAATTCCTAAGAATGCCTTTCGGTTTGACAAACGCTCCTAGAATATTCCAACGAGCGATGGACGATATTTTGAGAGAACAAGTGGGTAAAACATGTCATGTTTATATGGATGACATAATCATATTTTCAAAAACAATTGAGCAACATTACAAAGACCTAATTGTCATTATTAAAATTTTGCTGAACGCAAACATGAAAATTTCGATTGAAAAATCAAAGTTCTTTAAATTAGAAACAAACTTTCTCGGTTACGTTGTTTCTCACAATGTGATCAAAACCGATCCCGAAAAAATTTCAACAATTGTAAAATATCCGATCCCTAAAAATATTCGAGAGCTTAGAAGCTTCCTAGGCCTTACAGGATATTACAGAAAATTTGTGCAAAATTACGCAAAGATAGCTAAACCTTTAACAAAATATTTAGAAGGCCAAAACGGCAAAGTATCTAAAAAAGCATCACGTAAAACTTTAATACAGTTTGATGATTCAGCTGTAAGAGCTTTTAACGAGCTCAAAGAAAATTTAATTGCACAAGTAGAACTAGTACAACCGGACTATAATAAAAAATTTACCCTAACAACTGACGCGTCTGACTTAGCAATTGGTGCGGTTCTTTCTCAGGAAGGAAAACCAATCACATTTATTTCAAAAACTCTAACCAAAACTGAACAATTATACGCGACAAATAAAAAGGAACTTTTAGCCATAGTATGGGCTTTTAAAAACCTTCGTAATTACTTATATGGGGTTAACAACATCGAGATCTATATCGATCACCAACCTCTTTCATTTTCCATTTCTCAAAAAAATCCAAACATCGAAATGAAAAGATGGTATTCTTTTATTGAAAGCTATTCACCCAAAATAATTTATAAGCCAGGAGCAACAAATGTTGTTGCGGACGCTTTATCAAGGATACAAATTAATAACTTAACGGAAAGTAATGAATCGGTCTCAGATCAAAATACTCAGCATTCAGCAGAGAGTAGTTTTGAGAATGTTATACAAGAAACCCGAAAACCCTTAAACCAATTTAAGCAACAATTGCTAATAGCAACGGGGAGGTATACAATACATGAGTCGATTAATGTATTCGGAAATACTAGACATATAATAGAGTATGATACTCCAGAAAATTTAATATCAATATTAAGAGAATATATTCCACCCAATATAACAATAGGAGTTCACTGTACTCTAGAAGATTTTTATTGAATTCAAAAACCACTTAAAGACAATTTTATAAATACATTTTTATACACTAAGACATTTGTCCAGGATGTCAAAGACTCTGAAGACAGATCCGTGATTATCACAGAAACTCATTGTAGAGCTCATAGAGGGCTTGATGAAAATTATAAGCAAATAACTAGACTCTATTATTGGCCTGATTTATACAAAAAGCTTAAGGAATTTATAAAGAATTGCACAATCTGCAATCAAAACAAATACAACAGACACCCAGTACAGATTCCTATCGGTCAAGCGCCTAATCCAGAAAGAGAAGGTGAAAATTTGCATCTTGACATATATTACGCCCAAAATCTAATATTCATTACTTGTATAGAATCCTATTCGAAATATTTGGTCGTAAAAAAAATCCCTAACAAACTAAATATAGAAAATAAAGTTTCAGAAATTTTACAACAATTTCCATTAGCCAAATCGTTGATGATAGATAACGAACCAAGTTTCTCTTCATCCCAATTCAAATCCTTTGCTCAAAGAAATGGGATATCTCTATTCTTTGCAGATCCTCGACATAGTACGTCCAACGGACAAATAGAAAGGGCACACTCTACTTTAACAGAAATTGCTCGCTGCATTAAAGATGAGCTTAATTTAGTTGACTATTCCGAAATTATTATTAAAGCAGCACAAAAATATAATCTAACAATTCACTCAATAACCAACCAACGACCTTTTGACATACTATTTAATAAAATCAAACACGAAGATATGCCCAAATTATTGCAACAAGCTCAAGAGAAAATGTTGCATTTCCACAATAAAGATAGACAAAATAAGAATTATCACGTAGGAGAGGTAATTTACGAAAAGAAACATTGGTAAAGAAACAAGCTAAATTCTAGATACAAAAAACAAGTAGTTAAGGAAAATCTCCCTAATAAAGTTATTATAAATAATAGAAACCGTACGATTCATAAAGATAATATAAAATAATTTGTTTCAAATTACAGATAATGATTTCAATAATGTACTTATTACTGCTGGTAGCTACAACCAAATCCGAAATTATGGATTACACGAACCATGATTTCCTTCTTTACAAGGATACCAAAGATGTTCTTATTTATGAATCATACGCAGATTTATTTCATATAACTAATATAAGTCTTTATAGAGATATAATTAATCTTGAAACAGAATTTCTGAAGAGTCACGACAGCAACAATTTTCTTTGGGAAATATCCGACGATTTAAAAATTATCCAAATACTTATCTCCCAAATTATACCCAGTAGATCGAAAAGAGGCATTAATGAAATAGGCACTATTTGGAAATGGATAGCGGGAACACCAGATCATGATGATTTCATAACTGTTCAAAATAAAATCGATGATTTAATACAAAATAATAACGATCAATACGTTATTAATTCTAAAATATTTAAAGAGATAAAATCTTTATCTGAAGAATTCAAAACAGCCTTTAAAGATCAAGAAATTCCGCTTAGAAAATATCGTCTGCGTTTGCTTACTTACGATCTTATGAATTTAATGGACACAATTACACTCGCCAAAATCGATGTATTTAATACTAAAATTCTAAACAACGACGATATACAAGAAATTTATAAACACGAAAATAGACCTGTAGTTATAACAGACCTTTTAGATGTATCTGAATTTAAAATCGCTTTCCATCAAGATCTTATTACTGTGACGTTTGACGTTTACAATTCAAGATCCATTTCACATGATGATGGAAAATTATTAATTGATATTCACGTCGCAAAATGTAGAAATAAGTACTATGTAATGTCTAATTTTAAGACAGAAATATTTAACAATTATTGCACACTTAACCCAGAAGGTTCTTGTTTCACCAGATTACTAAATGGAGAAAAATCTTTTTGTAACAAAATCAGAGAAAAAAATAAAAAAGTAGATGTAATCCAAGATGGAGCCATTTTTGTAAATGGAGAAAATACGGTTAATGACACTCATTTAAATGGGTCATATTTAATTACTTTTAATGGCACCTCTATAATTAATAATATTTCCTACACCAATGTAGACAATAAGATATTGGAATACATCACAGCTCGAAAATATACAGATTTTTTAATATCCGAATATATTATATCTAATGATTCGGAACTATCATTTGATAATATTAACGTACTAAATCCATTTATTCAAATTAAACAAACTCAAATACCAATTACGTTAATATTAATCATATTAGCATTAATATATTTAATTATTATGATTATAATCAAATTCAGAAAATTTTTAATATTCAAACCATGGCAAATTCGTATAGAAATCGAACCAGAAAGCAATATTTCCGATATTGAGATAAATAATACACCCGACAATGAAAATACCCTAGAAGAAAATATCATTGTCGAATTAACCAATCAATTACATTCAATATACCCAACAGTTCCAATGAATCGGGACGATTCAATTTAGAATGGGGGGAGTTATATGACACATTATTTAGGGGCTCTTACCCAATTTATAAACAACTTTGAGCCGAGAGCTAATTTCCAAAGAACTCTGACAGACCCGAGATAAATCCGTGGTCAGCTATTTCTGCCAAGCAGGCCTCCAAATCATTCCCACCCAGATCAATTTCACGCAGTCCGAATCAAACGGATGCTGTAAACATCCAAACCGATATTGTAAACAATCGGAGCCCCAAGCGAGCCCTGAGTCCGCTAACGTAGACAAAAGATCCCCAAAGCGAGTCCCGAGTCCCCTAACGTAAACAAAAAGATCCCCAAAGCGGTCCCTAAACTCCGCTAATGTAAACACCAACTTATCTTATCTTATCATCTTAAGCCGAGGTTTGATTATTGATCTTTGAACTAGAGAGCAGGCAGTCCGTTTTTGAGATCCGAATCGAGCAGAACAAATATTCGAGAATAAATACAAGAGCAGTGAATTAAATAAGTTCGACCTATTGTAAAATTGTAATAGTGAATAAGTGATTGTTAAAAATAAAAATAAATTTTTTTAATCAATTCACTAGTGAGAAACTTAATTTGCATGTGTGGGATGTAAAAAATTGCAAACTAATATCCGCGGCAAATATAATTCTTTCAAACTAAGCTATTCAACCAAATATTTCGAAATACAGAATGTGCCTTAAAATTGTATATGTTTAGCAAGCATACATAAATATAAATGTTTTTTGCCTATTTTATGTGTTGCTTTCTCATTCTTGGCGCTGGATGAAACAAAAGCAGAGCCGAGAAATGAGAGCAAGGGAGAGAGAACAAAGTGCGCGGCTAACTTATCTTATCTGAGTAACGGGTATCTGATAGTCGAGGTACTCGACTATAGCGTTCTTCCTTGTTTTTATTTCGATTGTTTTAGCCTTTCTCCCGATTTTTTAAAAACCATTACATTGATTTAAAATTAAATTTTAAGGTGTATAGCCCTTGAAATTTTTCAACATTTGGTATATGACACATACGTGTACAAAAACTCGTTTCAAAGTTATTAATCAACAAAGATACCACATTTATCAGTTCACAGCATCCTCCACTGCCTGAGCATTGACTATTGACTATTTGAAGGTCCTGCAAATTGAAGATAATGTTAAACAGCTTAATATAAGAAACATTAGTTTGCCGAGGAAACATATATAAATAGCTGGATTTCGTATACCCGTAACTTGTGAAGTACCGAAGCTACAGGCGTGTGCTATACGTCGTTAGAAAGGTATTTCGAAATACTATGTACGCATTTTAAACACGATTTGTCTAAATACCACCGTTTAAAAATTATGCTTTAAAGTTTTTTTATATTACATTTTTTTTAGCCTTTCCCATGAATTTTCAAAAACCGTTTTAGTGATTTCAAATAAAATTTTAAGGTGTAGGGTGAGATTTGTTAACTTTTGGTATATGACACATTCTTAAACAGAAACCCGTTTAAAAGTTATTAATCAACAAAAATGACCACATTTACCAGTTCAGAGCATCCTACACTGCCTGAGCATTGACCTTTTTTGTGCGAATCCAAAATCTACTTGAAGGTCCTGGAAATTTAAGATGATGTTAAACAGCTTAATATAAGAAACATTAGTTCTACCACTTTTGGAAAAACTAGCTAGTTTGCCGAGGAAACATATATAAACAGATAGATTATCGCAAATTGAAGAGGAGCAAGATTCAGATCCTGAACTGATACACCTTGTAAAAGGAACCACATCTTTAAAACTTCAAAGGGTTCGATTTGATGACAACATCTCACTCTACTGCGATGTTTCTACAGGAAGCGTTCGTCCTTATGTACCCAAATCTTTGCGCAATGCTGTGTTTTCGTTCGTTCACGGTTTGTCTCATCCCAGTAATCGGTCAACAGTTCGTCAAGTGCGCCAAAAGTTTGTATGGCCCCCGATGAATAAAAATGTCCTCGAATAATGCAGAGTTTGTCTACCTTGTCAGCGCTCTAAGATCCACAAACACAACCACCTCTCACCAGAAAAGATCGAAGTGCCAAATGGTAGATTTGACCACGTTCACCTTGACATTGTAGTTATGCCATTACAACAAAACTATCGGTACTGTCTGACGATGATTGATGGATTTACGCGATGGCCAGAAGCTGTACCTCTCTCAAATATTACTGCTGAGACAATAGCTACGGCGTTCTGGACTCACTGGATATCTCGATTTGGTTCTCCAAAAACGATTACTACGGACCAAGGAACACAATTTGAGTCAGCAGTTTTCAAACATCTTGCTAATCTGGTTGGAAGTAAACACACACACATCCTAAGTCAAACGGACTCATAGAGAGGTGGCACAGATCCTTTAAGTCATCTTTGATGTGCAACGGAGGTACTCCGTGGCCGGAGTTACTGCCAACCGTTTTGCTTGGACTTCGTACCTGTTTCAAGAAGGACATTAAATCTTCAGCCTCAGAAATTGTACACGGAACACCTATTCGACTGCCGAATGAGTTTTTTACCGACTTGGACGACACGATTGACCCCACCTCTTTTTTGAGTATCTTTCGAGAGCACATGCAAAAAGTGCGACCGACATCAACAGCACGTCATATCAAGCAGAAGATGTTCGTATTGAAAGGGATCGATAAATGTACGCATGTATTTCTCCGCACTGACGCCGTAAAACAGCCTCTGGAAGCCCCTTACACTGGTCCTTATGAGATTGTCAGACGCGAAAACGATCGTGTTTTCACTATCAGACTCAATGGCCATGAGATCGCAGTATCAGTTGATCGCCTCAAACCAGCATTTTTAGTAAGACCGACCAGGACTTATGAGAGAAATCATGGAGTTAAATTTTCAAACCAGGACTCGTGACGCATTCACTGGAGGGGGAGTACTGTGGCAACCTAATATGGCAGCAGCGCCAACAGAAGCTTGCCAGATGACTAGAAAGAAAGGTGTGGCAACACTCGGAGATTTATCGGCAAGAATCAGCGAGCGACACACGTGTCTTGATAATATTAATAAACTTTGTAGTTCTTAATCTGAACAATACTTTAATGGCAAACATACTTCGCCATAAATCAACAAAAATTACCACATTTACCAGTTCAGAGCATCTAGTTAGTTCTAACCGAGAGTGCGAATAAAGAAGGCGTGGAACTACAAACCGTTTGTGAACTTAATCCTGATACAATCTCAGAAGTGGGATACGGGAAAAAAAAATCTATAATAACTTACACTCAAAAATGTAAGCAGTCAAATGGATATCCAAATGAGTAACGTGTCTGTGACACAACTAAAACGGTGGCTGGAACTCCTTAATTCGCCGACAACTGGATCCAAGGCCAAACTTTTTTCGCGACTTAGCAGTGTTCCGCCGGAAAATCGGGGAGTCGTCCCGCAAGTCGATCAGGAAGTCGGAGAAATTGTGGACACGGTGACTACAGACTCGGAAGACGAAAATATCGAGTCACAAGGTCCGATGGAGCCGATTTGTGGCTTAGAAACCATGGACAAGTTGCGCTTGGAAATCGAGAAGGCTCAGATATTTCTAGAATTTCTGCACAAGCAAGTCGACAGCGTTAGTTCAGCCAGTGGCGCCAAAGGCCACAATTCGCAGAATTTTACGAAGTCGGACGGCGGCGCAAGCAAGAGTTCGGAGAATTCCGAGAACGGGCAAGAACGAGATGGCAAGGCGAGCAGCGGTTCGGAGAGTTCCGTGATCGGGCAAGAACGAGATGGCATGGCAACCAACAGTTCGGAGAATTCCGAGAACAGGCGAGAGCGAGTTGGCGAGCGAAGCCGCGGTTCAACTAACTTGCTACAAGGAAATTTCGAGAACTTGCAACAACTTGGCTGCGCAGCGTGGCACAGCGCCCCTTGGGAAGGGCTGAGTTTTCGTCAGCTGGATTTAATCTAGCCAAGGAAATTTTGATGGACTTTGCCGAGAAGATTCCTGTACGATCCTTGATCTCCCAATGGAACAACATATCCACGTTGTATGAGCTATCGGACACCCAGCGAAGAGTGTTGCTGATCAGCAAACTAAAAGGCGGCGCTTTGGAGTGGATGCATGCGGATCCTTCTCGTTTTGTTAAACCAACGAGTGAGTTGCTGCAGCAATTACAACTTGCTTTTGGTGGTAACGAGTCGAAGGCAGACATGAATCGAAAATTTGAAGCACGTCTGTGGCAGCCGAATGAAAAATTCGCGAAGTACTTTGACGAGAAGAGCAGGCTGGACCGAGATGTCAACATGGAGGAGGACGAGCTACTAGATGGACTAACTGTTGGCATACCGACGATTAACTTACGCACGCAGGCCAAGTTACAGGGCTTTGAGAATCCTGGAAGGATGCTTAGAGCTTTCGCTGACATACTGCTGCCAACAAGGGTTGCTGGGAGCAACAAGATGCAGTCTTCGAAAACCGATCCGACGAGCAAGCAGACGCGTTGCTACAATTGCAACGTAAAGGGGCATTGGGCTAGAGAGTGCGCCAAACCGAACAGAACACGAGGGACGTGCTACGGATGTGGACCTACCGATCATTTCATCAACGGATGTCCTCAAAATAAGAAGCAAGATTTCAATAACTATGTAAGGTTGTTTAAAATTTGTTGTTTTGAAAATCCTTATTGAAAAGCGAAGGAAAAATATTAAACTTGTAACGAACTGATTTTGTATGTCTGCTCGCTACGAGATTCGTGCGGCTAGCTCAGAAGATTGTGTGTTCGTCCCACCAAATTTATATGACGTGATTGCCCGTAGATCAGTGAGAAAACAAAGTGTTCAAATGGTAACAGTGGGATTTATTCTCGTGGTATTGGTACAGCGGGTGTGTGGCTATGCTGGTTTCTGTGTCTCCTTGTTCTGGTTCCGCCGGCTGCTGGTGCTCCTCCTTCTGGCTTCTCGACGCGTTGACTCGTCCTCCTCTGGATCCTGGGTGTCGGGACGCTCGTAGTGGCCGCCTCTGCTTGCTTGCCGACGCGTTGCCTCGGGGTCGCTTGTCGCGCCTTAGACCCGCAGAGAATTCGGCCTTGTGGGCTTAGGGAAGCGTCACCGTTCTCAGACTAGGGTGAACAAGCCTTGCTCTCCAGGCTGACGCCTTTCGAGGCAATACTGTCCCTTGCTCTGTCCCGGACGGTCCCGCTAGGTTCTTGCTCAGTTCGCGCTGACAGTCAAGGCTGCCGCCCGGAGGCCGTCTAGCGGTTCACTTCGCTTTACGCCTAGCGCAGACGAACGTTCCACCCGGCTTCACCCTAATGCGTGACGTCCGCGACGCTCCTGCGCTCCCCAATGAGCTCCGCGCGGCGATGGTAACGTGGCTGCCGGAAATGTCTGCTGGCGTCGCTGTCGATGTCCTCTGCGCTGTCTTCTGGCCAGTATCTCGTTGTTCTGGCGCTCGGGAAGCTGTGCGGTCGCTGCTCGGGAACTTCGCCGGTAATCGCAGGGCTCTCCAGGCTGACGCCTTTCGAAACCACAAATCGATCTACCGCTCGTCCGTCACGCCAGGTCCTGCTTGGTCGGGCAAGGTACGCTGGGTCGCAGACAACTTTCCTCCCCAAGCTGACGGCTCTTCGTCGTAGGACTCTTTTGCTTGTCTCTGACAGACCCGCCGGGCGACTCGCCAGGGTGTGGTCGTGACAAAGTTAGAAAACAAACGCCTTGACTTAGCCGCGTGATGCCTTTCAGAACTCAGCCACCTGTGTCTCAATTCGGAGATTCCTGATGTCCTAATCCCGAACGTCTCGACGTGGCGATCTTGCTCCTTCTATGCTTCCCACGGCGCTGCTTCCGACGACTCGCTTGGTTGTAGCTCCCTCGTAGATTACTTGCTTGACTTATTGCTCACTTGGTACTTTGACTGATCTTGAAGGCTTGACTCCTCTTGATCGACTGCGCAAGCTGCCAGCGCTCTGCGGCCTTATATAGGGCCTCCAAGCACCGTTATTTCCCTTTTGCGCACGGCCCGCTGGATCTCTCCACTCTGGGTCCAAAGTTCGTGCCTCCTGGATGACCCACTTGTCCTTTATGTACCGCTTCCAATAGATGTTCCGCCCACTGCTGCCGTTCCGCTGATTCCCGTGCCGCTTGTGGCACACCTGTGTGCCGCTCCACTGCCGAGATGTGGCACTTCCTCTCCCGGTCCAAAGTTCACGGGAGAGTCCAAAGTCCAGTGGAGTTCCGTTATCCCCTTCTGCATACGGCACTCTTGCTCTGCCCGCGAAGTCTCCATTCTCTCTCGATCTCCATCCTTGGTCTCCAATCTCTCTCGCTCTCCTTCATTGGTCTCCAAACTCTCTCGCTCTCCATCCTTGTTCTCCAATCTCTCTCGCTCTCCTTCATTGGTCTCCAAACTCTCTCGCTCTCCTTCGTTGGTCTCCAAACTCTCTCGATCTCCACCCTTGGTCTCCAAACTCTCTCGTTCTCCTCGCCACGCCGTTACTACGCGAATTCGCCGCGTATCTGGTAAGCGGCCGGCCATCTGCTGCTGCTTCTATTTGTGGGGAGTTATTCAACTCCTCACATTCCCCCCTTACTTCGGGAAACATTAAAGACTGGTTCCTACTCTCCGGCGTTTCCTTGCTTATCCTAGCCTTTGAGTCCTTGTGATTCCCGCGGCGCTCCCTCGTTGCTCCCTCGATGCTCCCTCGACGCTCTTAACTCCCTTGAGTTTCTACAGCGGGGGTCATCCGCCTCGTAGCAACTTTAAATCTCCCGCGCCGATATTTCCTGTGTTCCCACTGGGACATCGATACTCCTGGGCTATCGATCCCCAGCTCGCTGCTCATTGCTGCGTCTCACTCCTTTCCGTGTTTCCTCCGCCTGGTCACACCATTCATGCGTGATCGATATTTATTCGCATATCGATACCGACGGCGCGGCGTTGCCACCTGCTCGTTTGCGATATTTCCACCTTGGCCGATATTTCCATTGTCGTGTGCCCATCGATCGCACTATCGTCCAGTGCCAATCGATCGCCTATCGAGGCGCCCCCTTCCCTGGCTCGTGGTGATTTTGCAACTTTCATACTATGAAATTCATAGGTAAGTTTCTTTTGCATTTCCTTCACTCCTTTTCATCTCATCCTTTCGTCCTCTCTCGCCCTTCACTCGTCCTCTGTTGGCAGCATCTGACTCCACATTGGCAGCTTTTGAGAGCGGTTGCGTAGAGGACTTCGCATTCGCTTCGCAACCAGGACAGCCGGTACGTATTTATGATGTCTTTCTGCTTCCTGCATTAAGCCCTCTTTAAATTTCAGGTTGCTGGTGCGGCCCATGCATGCCCCGTTCCTTTTCTTGTTTTTAGTCAACTGTTGGTGTGGTGCGTGTTTCTGTTTTTTTTTTTTTTTGTGACCAGCTGGCTACGGTGTAGATCTGATTCTGCACTGTCCTCCCCTTTTCCTCGGGTAACAACTAGACGAGCTCGTCCGGCGCATTCCGTATAGAATCTCCGGATGCTGCGGTGTATGTCTGGACTGCGCGTCTTGTGTTGTGTTACCCGTATCCTTGTGCCGTTTTGTAAGTGTCCCTTCCGCCTGGCGTTATCGCGGATGACTCTGGCAACTGCCCGACGCTAAATCCTGTTGCCTTGCGGTCGGGATCACCATCCATCCCTATCCACGTCCTAGTGCCCTACCCTTATGGTTGACCTTTCTGCGTGGCGTGTGGATGACTCTTGCTTCGGCCTGACGCCTAATCCTGTGGCCTCGCAGTCTGGATCAACGTGTGATCCTTATCCATGTCCTTGTTCTATCCTGATTGTCCTTTCCGTGTGGCGTATGGATGACTCTCGCTCCGGCCTGACGCCTAATCCTGCCGCCTCGTACCTGACGTTTCTGCTGTCTGCTCGTTTTGTTGTTGCTTGAGCTCGCCAACGTGAACTGTCCTTTCTTTCTTCGACTGTGTGTGGCGAATTTTGCAGATCACTGGAGAGACGAAATCTACCACCTGGTAAGGGCCATCGTACCTCGGGGCTAGTTTTGCAGCGAATCCTTCTGCCGCTTTGGACAGGTGATGTTCCTTGGCCCACACTATATCGCCCACCGCTGGTGACCACTGTCTCCTTCTCAGATTGTAGTGTCTGGCTTGGTCCTGGGACGCCTTTTCCATATTTCGCCGCACGATCTCGAATACCTCTCTTAGTTTGTTGGCATTTTCCTCAGGGGTCTCCGTAGCTCGTCCGGTTCCTAGGGTTTCCTTATCGTATAGGCTGCTGGGTAGACGTGGTTCCCTTCCCTGGGTAAGAAACGCCGGTGTATGGCCGGTGGATTCCGATGTGCTCGTGTTCACTGCTAGCATAATCTCCGGCCACTTCTCGTCCCAGTTTCTCTGGTCCTGCCCTGCGAACTGGGCAATCATGGTCTTCACCGTTCTGTTTGCTCGTTCGGTTGGATTCTCTTGTGGTGTGTATGGCGCGGTGAATTGTTGACTGATACCCATCTCAGCCAGGAAATTTTTAAATATGCGGCTTGCAAACTGTACTCCATTGTCCGTTATGACCACCTTCGGGGCCCCGTACCTTGCGATTATGCGCTCCCTAAATGCCTTCTTGAGCGACTCTGCCGTCGCACTACGTAGGGGCACCAGTTCCGTCCATTTCGAAAACCTGTCTATCATGACCAGCAGCATTTGGTTCCCGTGCTTAGATCTTGGTAGGGGTCCAACGAAGTCTGCACATACCGTGGCCCATGGTTCCTCCGGCACTTGGGTCAACATCTTCCCAGCCGCCTGCATCTGATTGGGCTTAAACCGCATGCAAATCTCGCATTTTCGTTCGGGCGTCTCTATGCATGCCTGGCCAGTAGTATCGGGCTGCCAACCGTGCAATTGTCCTTCGGCTTCCTACGTGTCCCGTGGACGGTGCGTCGTGGTTTTCCCTCAACACTGTTTCTCGTAGCGACTTCGGGACGCACATCTTCCATGACGCGACGTCTTCACTGCCTGCTCGGTGAGGTATGTTTCTGTACAGTGTCTCAGCATCCATAACATAGTCCGGGTACTTCTGCGGTTGGGTCCTTATCTTTTCGCCCATGTCCTTGATCCAGCTGCACCCTCCTGAAGCTGTAGTTGCCGATGCCTCCTTTAAACCTCGTAGTGTTTCCGGTAGTGGTTGTCTTGATAATGCGTCGGCCACCACGTTTAGCTGACTCTTTCTGTACGCTATCTCAAAGTCGTACTGTTGTAGCTCCAGGGCCCATCTGGCGATCCTTGCTGAAGGGCTTTCGATGCTGTTGAGCCACTTCAGGGCCATGTGGTCGGTTACTACCTTAAAGTGGTAACCTTCCAGATATGGCCTGAGCTTCCGGATCGCCCAGACGATCGCCAAGCATTCCTTCTCCGTTGTCGAGTAGTTCTTTTCCGCGCCGTTCAGTGTTCGGCTCGAGTAGGAGATTACTCTTTCGCCCTTTTCGGTGTCCTGGGTCAGTATCGCTCCGATGCCGTAGTCGCTGGCGTCTGTTTGCAGGATGAAAGTTCTACTGAAGTCCGGGCATGCTAGCACTGGATCTGCCACGAGTCTTGCCTTAACCTCCTCAAACGCCATCTGGTGCTCTGGTGTCCACTCCCACTTACTGCCTTTGCGTAGCAGGTCGTTCAGGGGTTTGACGATTCTGGAAAAATCTGGTACAAACCGGCGGTACCACGACGCTACTCCTAGGTATTGCCGGAGCTCTTTGACAGTCGATGGCGGTTCTAGTTCGGCGATGGCGGCTACTTTTTCTGGATCTGTTCCTATTCCCTCGCTAGTCACTCGGTGACCCAGGTACAACAGCTCCTTTTTGAAGAATTGGCATTTTTCTGGATTCAGCCTCAGATTTGCCTCCTTCAGACGCCGGAACACTTCCTTCAGGTTTCTTTTGTGTTCTTCCAGCGTGCGACCGATCACTATTATGTCATCCTGGTAAGCGAATGCGTGAGGTGACATCTCGGGGCCAATTACTTGGTCCAAGACTCGCTGAAACGTTGCCGACGCCGAGTGAAGTCCGAACGGCATTACCCTCCACTGAAACAGACCTTTGCCTGGTACCGTAAATGCTGTATATTGCCTGCTACTTTCTTCTAGTGGGATCTGCCAGTATCCATCCTTCAGGTCCAAACTGCTGATGTACCGCGCTTCTCTTAGTTGATCTAGGATGTAGTTTATGCGGGGCATTGGGTAGGCATCCTTCACTGATTTCGCGTTGATCTGCCTGAAGTCGACACACAGTCTCCACTTGCCTGTCTTCTTTTTTACCATCACGATGGGGGAACTGTATGGGCTCTTTGAATGCTCTATGAACCCCATTTGGAGAAGCTCGTACACCTTTGCGTTGATTTCCCCTTGAATTTTTGGGTTCTTTGGGTAGTATCTCTGCTTGATTGGCTTGTCGTCCTTCATTGTGATCTGGTGTTCTGCCATATTCGATGTTCCCGACATTGTGCTGAAGTCTGCCAGCTCTGTTTCCAGGAACGCTGTAGTATCGTCCAACTCGTTTACTTGTTGAACGACTGCTACTGATAGCTTTTCCTCGAGCCATCCATTGTGTCGGTTCCTGGCTGGTATTATTATTTCGTGTCCAGCACACCTTATCTCGGTTCCGACTTGTTTCAGGAAGTTCCATCCCAACACTAATGGATCCACTACCCCGGGTAAAATCAACAGGCTCATGGTCACTTGTTTGTTGCCGAATTTGACCTCCACCTCGAGCTGCGCATTAATTCCGCCGCACCTTCCATCTGCCAACCTAACTTGCCGTCTCGTCCTTGTAATCTTTCCTAGAGCAGCAATATTGTCCGCCAATTCTTCGCTCACGAAGCTTGCCGTTGCTCCGGTGTCGATTGTGGCTTTGTAGCTTTTCCCACCAATCATCACAGCTGCGGACAACTGCTGCTCCTCCTCGATTAGCTCGCCCGTTAGTTTGGAGAGGTGGCATTGTGCGATCCCCGCTCGCCTCTCTGCGGCTGAGATCGCTGGCCATTTCCCGATCGTTGGCAGCAATCGACGCTCCTAACACCCACCTTGCCGCATATCCAGCAAAACAGCAGCCGCTGGTTACGACATCCTCTAGCCCAGTGTCCGTTCCCACCGCATTTCCGACAGGCCTCCTGCGGGTCTGTGATATGGGTGGCATCTTGTGGCCTCTGTGTGTTGCTTGGTGGCCTCCACAAGGTATTGTTTGGCTGTCTCTGTTGCTGTGGGGGTGGTGCCCAATGGCCTCCGCGTGGTGCGTCTGTTGCCTGCTGTCGTCTGGCTTGGTGTGGTGGTGACCATTGGTCGTTTGCTCGTGTGTCCTGGTTATCTTCCTCCTCGCATCTCCTGCATGTCACCTGTGTTGGTGACGCCGACTTTGTCTTTGAGAACTTGTTCTCCTGTGCGAAGACTTCCCGTTCCTTTTCCAGTTCTTCGTACTCATCGGCTAGGATCATTAGCGTGTCCAGGTCCGACACTTTGTATGCCCTTAGGAAGATCCTTAGACTAGGGGTGCAGTTTTCCTTGATGGTCCTTAGGGTCTCTTTAGCGGAGTAATTAAGTGGCCTCACCATCGTCTGCATGTCGATCATGTAGTCCTTGAACGACTCGCTGAAGCCTTGCCAAACCGTACGTGTTGGCGGACCATTCTACCTGCTCCAGGAACTCGAATGGATTTTCCGCCCCGTCGAACCTGAACGACCATTCGCGGACCTGGTTTCGGGATCAGCGCTGCTGCTTTCTTTTCTTGGCTTGACTCTCTCCTGTGGGCCTCTTTCTGTATGTTGTCAACGCTCAGGCTTGCCACCAGGTTGTCCCCTTCAGCGTTCGTTAACGTAATGCTTGGGCCGGCTCTGTCGTAGTATGTCGCCTCTAGCTCGGCCCAGATGTCGACGAGTTGTGGATCGTTCTCTGTTTCGGAGTAGTATTCCGATAGTGCCTTCCTCATGTCGTCTAGCCTGCCCTCCAGGGCGACGTTGAGCCTCTGTGCGACATGGGCGAAGTCTTCCTTCTTGAGGCGGTAAATCCACTTCTTTCCCATTTTTACTGTGCTGTTCTCACTGTTGGGACAATCACGTTGGGCGCCAGATGTAACGAACTGATTTTGTATGTCTGCTCGCTACGAGATTCGTGCGGCTAGCTCAGAAGATTGTGTGTTCGTCCCACCAAATTTATATGACGTGATTGCCCGTAGATCAGTGAGAAAACAAAGTGTTCAAATGGTAACAGTGGGATTTATTCTCGTGGTATTGGTACAGCGGGTGTGTGGCTATGCTGGTTTCTGTGTCTCCTTGTTCTGGTTCCGCCGGCTGCTGGTGCTCCTCCTTCTGGCTTCTCGACGCGTTGACTCGTCCTCCTCTGGATCCTGGGTCTCGGGACGCTCGTAGTGGCCGCCTCTGCTTGCTTGCCGACGCGTTGCCTCGGGGTCGCTTGTCGCGCCTTAGACCCGCAGAGAATTCGGCCTTGTGGGCTTAGGGAAGCGTCACCGTTCTCAGACTAGGGTGAACAAGCCTTGCTCTCCAGGCTGACGCCTTTCGAGGCAATACTGTCCCTTGCTCTGTCCCGGACGGTCCCGCTAGGTTCTTGCTCAGTTCGCGCTGACAGTCAAGGCTGCCGCCCGGAGGCTGTCTAGCGGTTCACTTCGCTTTACGCCTAGCGCAGACGAACGTTCCACCCGGCTTCACCCTAATGCGTGACGTCCGCGACGCTCCTGCGCTCCCCAATGAGCTCCGCGCGGCGATGGTAACGTGGCTGCCGGAAATGTCTGCTGGCGTCGCTGTCGATGTCCTCTGCGCTGTCTTCTGGCCAGTATCTCGTTGTTCTGGCGCTCGGGAAGCTGTGCGGTCGCTGCTCGGGAACTTCGCCGGTAATCGCAGGGCTCTCCAGGCTGACGCCTTTCGAAACCACAAATCGATCTACCGCTCGTCCGTCACGCCAGGTCCTGCTTGGTCGGGCAAGGTACGCTGGGTCGCAGACAACTTTCCTCCCCAAGCTGACGGCTCTTCGTCGTAGGACTCTTTTGCTTGTCTCTGACAGACCAGCCGGGCGACTCGCCAGGGTGTGGTCGTGACAAAGTTAGAAAACAAACGCCTTGACTTAGCCGCGTGATGCCTTTCAGAATTCAGCCACCTGTGTCTCAACTCGGAGATTCCTGATGTCCTAATCCCGAACGTCTCGACGTGGCGATCTTGCTCCTTCTATGCTTCCCACGGCGCTGCTCCCGACGACTCGCTTGGTTGTAGCTCCCTCGTACTTGCTTGACTGATTGCTCACTTGGTACTTTGACTGATCTTGAAGGCTTGACTCCTCTTGATCGACTGCTCCAGCTGCCAGCGCTCTGCGGCCTTATATAGGGCCTCCAAGCACCGTTATTTCCCTTTTGCGCACGGCCCGCTGGATCTCTCCACTCTGGGTCCAAAGTTCGTGCCTCCTGGATGACCCACTTGTCCTTTATGTACCGCTTCCAATAGATGTTCCGCCCACTGCTGCCGTTCCGCTGATTCCCGTGCCGCTTGTGGCACACCTGTGTGCCGCTCCACTGCCGAGATGTGGCACTTCCTCTCCCGGTCCAAAGTTCACGGGAGAGTCCAAAGTCCAGTGGAGTTCCGTTATCCCCTTCTGCATACGGCACTCTTGCTCTGCCCGCGAAGTCTCCATTCTCTCTCGATCTCCATCCTTGGTCTCCAATCTCTCTCGCTCTCCTTCATTGGTCTCCAAACTCTCTCGCTCTCCATCCTTGTTCTCCAATCTCTCTCGCTCTCCTTCATTGGTCTCCAAACTCTCTCGCTCTCCTTCGTTGGTCTCCAAACTCTCTCGATCTCCACCCTTGGTCTCCAAACTCTCTCGTTCTCCTCGCCACGCCGTTACTACGCGAATTCGCCGCGTATCTGGTAAGCGGCCGGCCATCTGCTGCTGCTTCTATTTGTGGGGAGTTATTCAACTCCTCACAAACTGTTGAATTGCTGAATTGTTAAATTTTGATCAGCTGTTAATCAGCTATTCCATACAAAGTCAACTGTCAAAAATTTCAGCAATTCAACAGCCTCGGGGCTGTAGAAAATTTTGTTGAATTGCTGAAAACCAGAGTTGTCGCTGTTCTCGACTAAAAGTAAATGGGTAACTCTAGTCACTTGTAAACCTGGAGGAATTACATAGTATAAAATATGCAAACAAAGGATATCTGATAGGATGCTGCCTGTTAGCAGTTCTAATAGTTTAGTTTTTTGGCTTATTCTCGGCATTTTCCTTAATTTGAAAAAAAATCTTTGGTAAACACAGCCTGGCAATTTGACACTCTGACAAACAGCAGACATCTTAAAATTGAAAATTCCACTGGGAATATTTCGTTTCGTTCCCTTAATTGCTGAAATTTTCCGTTGAACTTTCAACAATTCAGCAATTCAACTGTTTAGGGAATACCCTGATTATGTTTTATAATGAAAAAAGAAATAACATTTTTTTTAATTTAATTGTTGTGGCTGATGGATCTATGTGTTGTAATATTGTGCTGGGCAGAGATTTTATGAAAGCCTGCGATTTGGAAATTAATTTAGAAACTTTAAATATAATAACTGTAGAGACTACTGAGACCCAAGATAATAGAAAAATTGGGTCATTTTATAAGGTGCCTTGTGTGAACGAAATGAAAAGTTAGGAAATGAGATATTAGAGGATAAAATGTTAGGTAGTGAAATGTTAGGAAATGAAAAGTTAGGAAACGAGATATTAGAGGATAAAATGTTTGGTAGTGAAATATTACGAAATGAAAAGTTAGGGAATGAGATGTTAGAGGATAAAATGTTAGGTAGTGAAATATTAGGAAATGAAACGTTTGGAAATGAGATGCTATGAGCTATGAAATGGTAGGTGGTGAAAAATTAGAGAGTAAAATTTTAGAAGAAAATTTAGAAAGTATAATTTTAAAAGCAGATAAGGAAACAATTTTTGATAGTTTTGAGCAGCATATGATGGAAATAAATATAGTAGAAGATTCGGAAAAGGAAAGTGTCTATAATATTGGTGAACAAGTTAGATAAATTAGTGGGAAAATCAGTACTTACGAAATTAGATCTTAAAAATGGTTACTTTCATGTGTTTGTTAACAAAGAGTCGGTAAAATACACATCTTTTACTACGCCGTTGGGTCAATTTGAGTTTTTACGTATGCCGATGGGGCTTAAGACTTTTCCACAAGTATTTCAATACTTCGTCAACGATATATTTTCGGATATGATAAGACAAGACAAGGTGGTTGTGTATATGGACGACATTTTGGTCACCATAGGAATATAGAAGAACACTTCGAAATATTACCAAAAGTATTTAAGAGGTTAGTGGAAAATAAGTTAGAATTGAGAATGGACAAATGCAAATTTTTACAAGACAAGGTAAAATCTTTGGGGTTTTTGATTTCATGCGATGGAATCAAAGCAGATGATAGGGTAAGCCCTACAAAATTTTCCAATTCCGACTAAAGTACAAGCAGCCAATTGATGGAAGCGCCCGTTTTAGCTATATACGATCACAGAGACGAAGTTGAATTACACTGCGATGCCAGTGCTGTAGGGTTTGGGGCGGTACTTCTTCAACAAAAAGCAGACAAGAAGTTGCATCCTACATTACTATTACTACAGAAGCGTAATACCACAGCTTTGAGCTGGAAACTTTAGCTATTATTTACGCATTAAGAAGATTTGGGATATACTTACAGGGCAAGCGGTTCAAAATTTTAACGGACTGCAAGTCCCTTACGTTAACGATTAATAAAATTGATTTGAATCCAAGAATAGCAAGGTGGGCTTTAGAGCTTCAGAAGTTTGATTACGACTTAAAGCATAGGGCAGGTAGTCAAATGCAACACGTGGATGCACTGAGTCGTTGCAATAACATAATGGTAATAGAAACGAACATATTTGAAACTAATTTAATAATTTGCCAATCAAAAGATGATAAAATACAAGAGATTAGGAAAATTTTAGAAAATAGTGAGCACAAATGGTTTGAAATGAGGAATGGTGTTATATACAGGAAAAGTAATGACAAGAGGATTTTATTTTATGTGCCGAATCGGATGGAGGATCGTGTTTTATATAAGTATCATGACGAATTAGGCCACAAAGGAAGGGACAAAATGATAGAAGCAATTGGCAAAAGCTACTGGTTTCCAAACATGAAGAGTAAAGTTTCTGATCATGTTCAAAATTGTTTGAAGTGTATAGGTTAGGATACTTGCACAGTATCCCAAAGGGCAATATGCCTTTCGAAATCATTCACATAGATCATTATGGACCTGTGGATAATAGTAGATCGAAAAAGCACATATTAGCTGTTGGAGATGCGTTCACAAAATTTGTTAGGCTGTATACGACCAAAACAACGAATACGAAAGAGGCAGTAAATGCATTGACAGATTACTTTCGAGCTTATAGCAGGCCCAAATGTGTTATTTCAGATCGCGGAAGCTGCTTTAGCTCGACAGATTTTGCTAAATTTTTGGAGGAAAATAACGTAAAGCATATTAAAATTTCAAAGGGGTCGCCACAGGCCAACGGCCAAGTTGAGCGAATCAAGGACCTATGATAGCGAAGTTAGCGGAACCAGAGAATGGCTTACATTGGGATAATGTCATTGAAAAACTAGAGTATTCTATGAATAATACAGTTCACAATAACGCTGTTTGGCATAACTAAAGGGGGAAAGTTTGTGATGAGTTAAAGAAAGATTAGAGGAGAGTAGTTATAAAATAAAGGTTAGGAAAACGTTAAAAGATTTTAGGAAAAAAGCTGAAGAAACACAAGCACATTCGCAGAGGAAAAATGAAGCATACTACAATGCGAGAAGAAACAAGGAAGAACGCTATAGTCGAGTACCTCGACTATCAGATACCCGTTACTCAGCTAAATGGAGATATGCAAGCAGCAAAGCGATATTAAAATGCGCCACCTACCTGCGGTATACAGATTTAAGCGTTATGGGCGTTAGAGTGGGCGTGGCAAAATTATTTTTGGATCAATCGATAGGTATTGACGACACCAATACATTTCAGTTAAAATTTTTTATCTAGCATGCAAATTGTGGGCGTCACAGGTTTTCGCGGTTTGTGGGCGTTTAAGTGGGCGTGGCAATCTTTTTTTAGGTCAATCGATAGGTATTGATGAGAACAATACATTTCAGTTAAAATTTTCTATCTAGCATCAAAACTGTAGGAGTTACAGTTTTGGGCGGTTTGTGGGCGTTAGAGTGGGCGTGGCAGTCTACTGAAACAAACTTGCGCTGCGTAAGAAGCTCAGGAATCTGTACGCCAAATCTCAATAGCCTAGCTCTCATAGTTTCCGAGATCTCAGCGTTCATCCGGACGGACAGACAGACGGACAGACGGACAGACGGTCAGACGGACAGACGGACAGACGGACAGACGGACATGGCTGGAACGACTCGGCTAGTTATCCTGATCAAGAATATATATACTTTATGGGTTCGGAAGCGCTTCCTTCTGCCCGTTACATACTTTCCGACGAATCTAGTATACCCTTTTACTCTACGAGTAACGGGTATAAAAACGCAACCGACTTTAGAGAAGGTGATTATGTCATGGGTCAGAACTTTGATAGTACGGCGGGTGTAGCGAGAAAACTTATTCCAAAGAACAATGGACCTTATGTAATTGAGAAGATTTTGAAAAATGATATTTGATCAAAGATTCAGTTATCAAAGTTTCAGTTATCTCGAAACCCATATCAGGGTGTTTGGAGTGTTAATAACATTCGACATTGGAAGAAAAAATAGTAGTATAATATAATAATGAATTGTATACATATGTATATGTACTAGATTGTAAGCAATAGATATCCAAATGTTTTAATTGTAACAAGGAAGAACGCTATAGTCGAGTACCTCGACTATCAGCTACCCGTGGCCACTTTTTTTGGGTCAATCGATAGGTATTGATGAGAACAGCACGTTTCATTCAAAATTTTTATTGTAGCATCAAAATTGTAGGAGCCACAATTTTGGGTGGTTTGTGGGCGTTAGTGTGGGCGTGGCACTCTGCTGAAACAAACTTTCGCTGCGTAAGAAGCTCAGGAATCTGCACGCCAAATCTCAACAGCCTAGCTCCCATAGTTTGCGAGATCTCAGCGTTCATCCGGACGGACAGACAGACGGAGAGACGGACAGACGGACAGACGGACATGGCTAGATCGACTAGGCTAGTGATCCTGATCAAGAATATATATACGTTGTGGGGTCGGAAACGCTTCCTTCTGCCTGTTACATACTTTCCGACGAATCTAGTATACCCTTTTACTCTACGAGTAACTGGTATAAAAAGTAAATTATAAAATATTAGAGATAGTGGGATATCTCAATGTCAGGACGGCCGAGTTGGATCAGGCTGGCTTATATATGTTGTAACAAGCGTGCTAGTTTATATGCAATACACTAGTTCTAAGTATTATGTTGTTATGCTCAAAGTTATATGAACAGGGGAGAGTATATGAATCTGCTCTGGTCACACTATTCGAACCTAAAAACGGGGGTTGAAAAGAGAGTTGCCTGCGAGCAGCGAGTTAGTTCTAACCGAGAGTGCGAATAAAGAAGACGTGGAACTACAAACCGTTTGTGAACTTAATCCTGATACAGAAAGTGTGGAAAAAATACCATCTTCGTATTTTTCTATACGCAAAAGATTGTTCAACACCGAAGGGCTGGTCACACTGAAAGTGGCTTGTCTTCTCTCTCTTTGACTTTGGCTTTAGAACGGACAAGTTGTGGTATAAAAGAAGCGTCTATTAAACAGAAAAACTTTGAACTAAAAACTAAAATCGCGTACTAAATTAATTAAGGAATCGGGAGAAGACCTTTATTTCCAACAGGTTATGGGCCCAGTGTTTCGCTAAACTCAAATTAAAATAACAATTAAATAAATTGCTAATTTCTGAGAATTTCTGAGAACCCGTGTGTGTATGAGCACATTGACAAACAGGAGGAAGCACGTTTCAACAAACGAACCATCCAGGACGGTAACAAAGTTATAAAAACACAAACGGTAAAAAGTATTGTAATAAAATAAAAGATTGTATAAAATATTTTGTTCCTTTTCTTGCTAAAAATTTTAACAGCCAACCAAGTGCATACATGTTGAAGTTGCAAGTATGAGTGAATGCATGTACTTATGTATGTGTATGTGAAGCCGCGTGTTTTTTTTTCTATTTCACCATATTGGCTAAGTGGATCTCACGTTTACTTATATGTGTGTGTGTGTACATGTAGGCACTTGGTACAGTATTTGCTTAACATTGATTCCTTTTTCTTCTCTCTTTTCTTCTTCTCGAATATACGATAGTTACATTGAAATTAGAGCAAGAATAAATATGAATAAGGAGAATAAGTTTAAGAATATTTCACCTTTTCGTGGTGAAAAATATTCAGTGTGGAAATTTCGTGTGAAGTCTCTTTTAGCTGAAAATGATGTTTTATTTGTAATCGAAAAAGAAAAACCCCAAGAAATAGATGAGAAATGGACAAAGGCAGAAAGATCAGCAAAAAGCATTATAATAGAATTTCTAGGCGTCTCTTTTCTTTCTTTTGCCGATAATAATTCGACTGCAAAAGAGATTTTAAAAAAATTAGATTCGATCTATGAGCGAAAAAGTTTGGCAACGCAACTTTCTGTGCGTAAGCAATTATTGACGTTCAAATTAAATGGCGACACACCTCTCATTATTCATTTCAATAAATTTGATAAGTTAATCTGCGAATTAATTAATTATACAACTTACCCAAATAGAAATCAAAACTATAGTTTTTGGCATGAAAGATTAAGACATATTAGCAAGGGAAAGTTTTTAGAAATTGTGCGAAATAATATGTTTGAAGATGTAGAACTTGTAAAAGATATTAAATTTAATAATGAATTATGCGAAGCTTGCATAAATGGTAAGCAAGCTAGACTTCCATTTGAGAAAATTAAGAATAAAGAATATATTAAGAGGCCTTTATTTATAATTCATTCAGATGTTTGTGGTCCGATAACTCCTTCTAGTATTGATGGAAGAAACTATTATGTAATCTTTGTCGATCAGTATACACATTACTGTGTAACTTATTTGATGACCTATAAATCTAAGGTATTTAATTTCTTTAAGTACTTCATCGCAAAGAGTGAAGCTTATTTCAATTTAAAGGTTGTGAATCTATACATCGATAATGGCAGAGAATATTTGTCAAATGAGATGAAGACTTATTGTAGTGAAAAAGACATAAGTTACCATTTGACGGTTCCACATACACCGCAATTAAATGGAGTCTCTGAACGTATGATCAGATCCATAACTGAAAAGGCTACAGCAATGATTAGTGGATCTAAATTAAATAAAAGTTTTTGGAGCGAAGCCGTTTTAACGGCTACATATTTAGTTAACAGAACTCCAAGTAGGGCGTTTCAGGATAAGAAAACTCCATTTGAAATGTGGCACAACAGAAAGCCTAAATTGAAATATTTAAAGATATTTGGTTCAACCGTATATGTGCATGATAAAATGCGGAAAAGAAAATTTTATGACAAATCATTCAAATGTATAGTGGTTGGCTACGAACAGAATGGCTATAAGGTGTGGGACATAAATTCAAAGAGGTTTTTGGTAGCTAGAGACGTAGTTGTTGATGAAATGAATATGGAGAATACTAGAACTGTGGCAAATGACTCAGAGTTTCAGAATGAAAGTATGGAATTGGTAGAAAGTATTCAGAATGATAGTATGAACAATCTACAATTGTCGACTGAAATGAATTCAGGAGCAGATGAGTCGAATATCCCGAATGAGAGTACGGATGGAAAATCTGATCTTTTTAAGTCAGATAAACAGCCTAGTGAGACAGCAACTTGTGAAAATGCCGATCCAATCATTGGTGAAGAATTGCCTAGTATGCAATTAAAAGTAGATGAAATTGAAGTCAGAAGAAGTGAAAGATTAAAAGACATGCCAAAAACGTCTTATCGGTTCTTAAACAATTGCTTAATGAATGCTCACGCCTTTTGTGATGATATCCCAAATAGCTACAATGATATTAAAAATAGAACAGACTGAATTAAGTGGAAAGAAGCCGTAAAAGATCAATTAGATTCGCATTTATATAATAAAACTTGGACTTTAGTTGATCAGCCTCTACATGAAAATATTGTTGATTGCAAGTGGGTGTTTTCTATAAAAACTAATGAGCATGGCAAGCAATTCAAATATAAGGCCAGATTGGTAGCTCGGGATTTACTCAAGAGTATCTTTTAGATAATGATGAGACTTTAGCTCCAGTTGCAAGAATATCTAGTTTTCGATTCATTTTATCCATGGCAAACCAATTTAATTTAAAAGTTCACCATATGGATGTTAAGACGGCATTCCTAAATGGTATTTTGAAAGAGGAAATCTTTATGAAGATTCCGGAGGGCTGACCATATGAGGATGGTAAAGTCTGTAAATTGAACAAGTCTATTTATGGGGTAACTCAAGCGGCACGATGTTGGTTCGAAACATTTGAAAATGTTTTAAAGAGCATCGGTTTTATTAATTCGGCAGTGGATAGATGTATCTATCTACTAGACCAAGGGGATATCTTAAAAAATATCTATGTGCTTTTATACGTAGATGATCTTGTAATTGCAACAAAGAGCATTGACACAATGAAAAATCTTAAAACATTCCTAATGAGTAAATTCAGGATGACAGATTTATGTGAAATCAGACACTTTATTGGAATAAAAGTAGTAAGAAAAGATGGTTATTTATATCTTAGTCAATCAGCATACATTAACAGTATTTTAAAAAAATTTAATATGGACGAATGTCATACAGTCAGTACACCACTTCCAACCAAGCTAAATTATGAAGCTTTAAACTCATACCAAGAATGTAATGCGCCGTGCCGAAATCTGATTGGGTGTTTGATGTATCTAATGTTTTGTACGCGTCCTGATCTAAGTACAGCAATAAGTATACTTAGTAGATATACAAACAAAAACAATTCAGAATTATGGCAAAGTTTAAAAAGAGTCTTGAGATATTTAAAGGGTACTGTGGATCTGAAATTAACTTTTATCAAAAATGAAAATTCTAGCGACACAATTATTGGGTATGTTGACTCTGACTGGGCAGAATGTGAATCTGACAGAAAGAGTACAACAGGTTTTATATTTAAAATGTTTGACTCTAATGTGATCTGCTGGAATACGAGGAAGCAAAATTCAGTGGCTGCTTCTTCGACTGAAGCGGAATATATGGGTTTATTTGAAGCAGTAAGGGAAGCTTTATGGTTAAAATCGTTAGTCTCTAGTATACAATTTGAATTAAATAAACCAATCAAAATATTAGAAGATAACCAAGGCTGCAAAAGCATAGCTAATAATCCTACATGCCACATACGATCCAAACACATTGATATAAAGTACCATTTCTCAAGAGAGCAAATTGAAAATAAATTAATTATCTTAGAGTATATTCCCTCAGAACACCATGTTGCTGATGTCCTCACGAAGCCGTTGCCCGCTGCAAGATTCTTGACACTAAGAAACGAGATGGGTCTTAAGAACTAAAACTCTATACTATACACTATAAACCAAAAAAAAAAAAAAGGTAACTATTGAAACTGATATTTAATTTAGAACTTAACTTAAAGAAAAAGATGAACTGATAATTTAATTTAACTAAAATTATGAATTTTAGTGTATTTATTAGCTAGAAGCTAAGAAACATTTAATTTGTCAAATGAAATTTGAATTTTTTTTGTTATTAACGAATTATTTGATTAAGGTTTTACTGGGTTTCCCTTAATCCTAGAACTAGTTTGATTTGATCTTAACAAAACTATTTCTAGATGAATATGGATCATTATTATTGTTCCCAGAAAACACAACTGTCCAAATAAGAATATTATTGTAATACTAATTTAATTTTAAATTGTTCAACATATCTTTTGAGGAGGTGTGTGGAAAAAATACCATCTTCGCATTTTTCTATACGCAAAAGATTGTTCAACAACGAAGGACTGGTCACACTGAAAGTGGCTTGTCTTCTCTCTCTTTGACTTTGGCTTTAGAACGGACAAGTTGTGGTATAAAAGAAGCGTCTATTGAACAGAAAAACTTTGAACTAAAAACTAAAATTGCGTACTAAATTAATTAAGGAATCGGGAGAAGGACTTTATTTCCAACAGAAAGGAATTTCGAATTACTATGGACGCTTATTAAACACGATTTGCCTAATTACCACCATTTAAAAATTATGGTCCAAAGTTGTTTTTGTTTAGACTTTTTGTAGCCTTTTACTATGTACGCCTTTTAAGCACGATTATTCTAAATACCACCGTTTTAAAGTTATGACTTAAAGCTTTTGTTATTTAGATTTTTTTAGCTTTTCTCCTGATTTTTCAAAAACCATTGCATTGATTTCAAATTAAGTTTTAAGGTGTACAGCATTACTGCTGAGCATTGACCTTTTTATTTGAAGGTCCTGGAAATGTAAGATAATGTTAAACAGCTTAATATAAGAAACATTAGTTCTACCACTTTTGGAAAAACTATGTGGGATTGGTCTGGCAACCTAGAGCAGCTGGTGGTAAAGAAGAAATGAAGAACAAAACGACGCGGCAGGCCTGGCAAACTAAAAGACGAAAAAAGCAGAAAGAATTCGCGAGACGAACGGAGAAGACGTGAAATACGACGCATTGGGTGGAAAGAGAAGACAAACATAATAAAACCAATTTATAATACAAAAACTCTGATGAAGAATAAAAACGTTTTATTTCCCAATTTGAGTGGACTGTATTTCAATGATTAAATTTGTCACATTTCTTAACACTAAGTCCTAAAAAATCTCTAAAGTGTGACGCAGCACCAAAATACATTAAAAAGGCGAAAGTTAGTATTTCATATACCAAAGAGAATAAGATTCAAAATTAAATAACGGCTGCAATGCGTTCATCAACATCCCAGGCCGCCCTGAAACAATGTTTCAGAATTAGGCAGTACAGCTAACTTGGTGATGGGTCGGGTCATCTCTCCAGTAGACGTCTTAAGTTTTACAGCGCTTACAAGTCCATCTGGTCCAGGATGAGCTTCCACTACACGGGCTAGTATCCAAGCTGCTGGAGGGAGATTTGAGTCCTTGACGAGGACTATATTGTCTACTGCGATGTTGCGTTCCTTGTTGCTCCACTTTTGACGTTGCTGTAGGGAAGTCAAATACTCTTGGTGCCAGCGTTTCCAAAACCCTTGATACATCGATTGCAAGTGCTGCCAATAGTCCAGACGATTGATCGGTAGATTAGTCAGATCTCCCTCTGGAACAGTTGTAAATGAGCGTCCAATTAAAAAGTGGGCCGGAGACAAGTAGGTTAGGTCAGTGTCAGGTGTGTGCACTGATCTGAGCGATCAGAGTTTGCATTTGTTCAAATGTTAGAACAGTTTTTCCCACAACTCGACGCAGATGCAATTTAACACCGATGACTCCCACTTTCCTCCCCAATGTGGCGAATGGGGAGGGATAAAACTCCATTTGATTCCATCATCGGCCAGCGATTGTGCTAGATTGCGTTGATGCTCCTGCGAAGATAAAAGTGGCTGCATCTCATCTAATGCCCGTTTGGCACCAACAAAATTAGTCCCGTTGTCGCTGAAGATTTGTGAGCATTTTCCTCGAAGGGACATGAAACGCCGAAGACATGCCAGGAATGTGTCTGTGCTAAGATCGGTGGCCAGTTCCAAATGTATGGCTGACGTTACAAGGCAAACAAAGAGGCATATGTAGCCCTTCGTTTTTCGGGCTTTTTCCTTTCCTTCAGTATAAATGGACCAGCATAGTCACAGCCTGAGTGCTGGAAGGGTAAAGCTTCTGTTATACGGATGCCTGGTAGATCGGCCATGAATTGGTGCTCCGTGAGTTTACGTTGGTTTACGTTATCAGGTTGCGCGCACCAACACCACGAACAATTACAAAAAGTGCAGAAACTCCTGGATGAAGATTTGTCGTATGCTCTTGTTCCAAAATCATTCTTGTGATGCGGTTCGACTTCGGAAGCAGTATAGGGTGTTTTACATCAGCTGGTAATTGTGAGTTGTCCAGTCGTCCACCAACTCGAAGAAGGCCATCCTTGCAGATAATCGGCGAGAGCTTCACCAACTGGGAGCGGCTGTGAAGTGGCTCGTTTTCCGTCAGTAGGTTGCGGTCTTCTATGAAACATTTCTGAGCCTCCTGCAGGCAAAGAATGCGAGCAGCCTGAATCTCCTCAAAGGTGAGCATCTTTCCATTTGCCAGCGTTGCAGATTTAGTGGCCTTGGTCTTTTGGATGAAGCGAAGGGCGTAAGCTACAACGCGTACCAGCTTTGTCCAGGACGAGACGCGTTGAGTCAAAGCTTCGATTGGTGACAATGAGGAGGTTTCCTGTGCGGTTAATGCGGTGGTCTTCACTTCCTCTTTTCCATGGTTTTCTAAAAGGGAAGAACAGAACTTTTTAGAGGTCAACTTTACCGCAAGCATTTCTGGATCTTGCAGCCATGAAGGTCCCATCCACCATAAGTCAAAATGGAGAAGGTCTGAAGCAAGCATTCCTCGTGTGGCGCAGTCCGCCGGATTCTCCTTTGTGTTTACATGATGCCATGCATTGCGCGGTAAGGCTTCGAGTATTTCTGAGGTTCTATTGGCTACAAATGTTTTAAGCTTCGTTGGAGGATGTGAAAGCCAGGCCAAGACTATGGTTGAGTCGCACCATGCATGTACTTCAATGTCGTTGTGTTGTAGTGCAGCCTTGACTGATAAGAACAGTCGGCTTAGTAGCAAAGCGCCACACAGTTCGAGACGCGGTAGAGACTGCTGCTTCAGCGGAGCAACTCTAGTTTTTCCTGCTATGAGTGAAACAGATACGGTGCCATCTGCTCGCACCACTCTGCTATAGATAACTGCGGAATATGCCTTGATGGAGGCATCTGAAAATCCATGCAGTTATATGTGATCTTCATTGTTTTGGACAAACCGTGGCAGGCGTAGGTCACGAAGGATGTGTAGGTCGTCACGGCATTTATTCCACCAGTCCGCAATTTTCGGAGGAAACTCCGTGTCCCAGCCGAGATCGAGTAGCCACAATTCTTGGAACAGAATCTTAAACTGCACTACCACTGGTGACAGAATACACAGCGGGTCAAAGATGCGTGCCACATCTGACAGCACTTGGCGTTTGGTGTTGTGCGGATTTGTTGTGAGGCAAACCTTGTAAGATAACATATCCTCTTCTGGATCCCAATGAATGCCAAGAACCTTTGCTGTAGAATTGGATCCTTTGCCTTGTACTCCGGTTGTAGCGAGAGATCTGTCAGCGACAAGTGATGAATTGGAAACCCATTTACCAAGTTCCATGCCTGCACATTTCATCAACTGGATCAACTCATTTTGATTGCGAATGAGCTCATCCTCGGTATGTGCTCCGGTCAGTACGTCGTCCACATAAAACTGATCCTTCAAGATTTTTGCAGCGGTAGGAAAATCGTGTTGATGGTCGTGGGCTAACTGATCCAGGACCCTCACTGCCAAAAATGGTGCGCAGGATGTGCCGTATGTTACCGTGGATAGTTCATAGTGTTTAATAGGAGTCGTTTCATCTTCTCTCCAAACTATACGCTGATAGCCACAATGGTTGGCAGCCACCCAAATTTGTCGATACATTTTGACAATATCTGCTGAGAAGACGAACTTGAACATTCTGAAACGCATGCAAATCGAGAAAAGGTTTCGTAGAATGCTGGGTCCAATGTGCAGAGCTTCGTTTAAGGACCGTCCATTCGTGTCCTTGAATGGGCCGTCAAATACGACGCGTAATTTTTGGGTAATTACAGGATGATGTGGCAAGTAAAAGCTCGGCTTTTTGTCAATGTCTTCTCCCGATAGTTCTCGCATGTGGCCCAATTGAAGATACTCACGCATAAATTGCACGTACTGTGAATGCAGAATGGGGTCTTTCTTTAGGCGGCGCTCTACACCCCTGAATCTTGTTAGCGCTCCCTGTAAAGTATCCGAAAACTGTTCCATGGAGGTTTTGAACGGAAGTTCGACGATGTAACGCCCCTTAGAGTCCCGAGTGTGCGTCTTCACAAAGTGCTGCTCAACTTCATCGTCCTCCGGTTTCCCATGGAATTCCTGGTTGACATCCTCCAGCTCCCAAAAGCGTCTTAGCGATTCGTAAATGTCAATAGCCGTGTGCATTGTTGTTGTAGGTGAACAGTCGGTAGTAACGATAGATGTGATGACCCGTTCAAATATGGTCGAAATGGCGATCCATTTGCGACGGGTTTCCGCGTCGATCTTGGCTAGGATGAAGTGTATAATCCAGCAGCCCCTATTAGTTTGCCCTGCTGCATCCAGGCCGCGTACAATTTCGGTGGCTCCGTCCGTCACCTTTCGCAGAACCGTTACATCTGCTCTGGCGGTCGAAGGTAAGTTAATAAATGTCTCCAGCAGAGTGTTAACAATGTGACGTTGTCTATTGTACCGATCAATTAGGCAAATCCAAGCAGCCTCGTAAGCTGCATCCGTTATTGGCATATGTCGAATCAAGTCAGCTGCTTCGCCAGTGATGTACGTTTTCAAGTAGTGCAACTTTTGTATTGCTGTCAAATGCTGCTTGCTATGGATCGAACTCTCGAAGATGTTTTTAAAGGCTGGCCACTCCTTGTAGTCGCCAGTGAACAGCTTGATATGGATTTTTGGCAGTTCATTATGCATTACATTTGCTGCCGAGGTTGCCCTTAAAAGCGTTGCTTGTTGCTCAGCGAAACGCTCGTTGAGCTGCTGCTGTTGTTCCAGAAAACGAACTAGGTTTTCGTTTCCCACTCCTGATGCCATTGGTGCGGCCGCATCAGGGTTGCCAGAGTGTCTGAAGTTGTTGCCTTCTCTTTCATTCTCCTGAGCTTCTTCACAGGTGCGTATGAGGTTGCGAAATAATGTGCTTGCTTGTAAGTACTTGTCCTCGTACCTTTCGTTGTCGATGGCTGGATCGACGTACCCTTCCTCTTCGTCAAAAAGGACCATTTGGTCGCTGATGGACTCGAATTCTTTCCAGATGATGTTGAGCCTTTCCAATGAAACTTGTATTTCATCCATTTTGATCCCGCACGTGGATCTTGAGACGCCGTTAGCAAACGCGTAATGCTTGCCTTCGCACGACTTCTAGCTGCCTTCAAAATGATTTCAATGATTAAATTTGTCACATTTCTTGTGTGTCCGATGCTTTCCGTTGTAGTCTTAACACTAAGTCCTAAAAAATCTCTAAAGTGTGACGCAGCACCAAAATACATTAAAAAGGCGAAAGTTAGTATTTCATATACCAAAGAGAATAAGATTCAAAATTAAATAACGGCTGCAATGCGTTCATCAACAAACTCATTTTAATTAACCTATAATAAATTTAATAAATGTAATAAAACAAGCGGGATCGCGTTCAGGTTATTTGGAAAGTAATTTCACAACCCAGTCCCACATAACTTGGGGGCTCAACCAATAAAACCGAATAGTGTGAGAAAGAAAGTGAAAGAAAGAGCGGAAAAATTCATCAGCAAAACAGTTCACTCCGCAAATCTTAAAATTCAGAAATTTTGTCGATCCGGATAACACAAAAAAAAACGCAGCATGCGAATACATACATATGTAATTTCGAATATCCGGAAGTGTACGTGAGAGTGTAAGATGCCGAAATTGAGGATTTTGAAGGTATTAGCGCAATGCTTCGTGACGAAAAGAAGCAAAATAATCTCCTTTTGCACAAGTTCGTTTTTGAAGAAGAGGGAGATAGAAACAATAGAAAACGATTGCGCGAGTTTCAAGGCTACGAATATAACGAATCAAACAGTCTTTATTCCAAAAAAGTAAACTATGTCGGTGACCATTTGTCTGATATGGATCTGGCCATAGTTTGTAACGTGCTCAAACTACCCCATAACAAAGACGACCTAACAAAACACATATTTTACAACTTGAAAAAGATTCCTTGCTGAAGGACGCGGATTTTAATGAAAACGATAAGGACGAAAGCGAAGGTGATGAATCTGACGACGAAAGCGAAGGGAATAAAGCAGACGCCATAAGCATTCCAAGCAGCAACGGTGCCAAAAACGACCGCGAAACGGCAAGCAGTTTGTCAGAAATACCGAGGTTCTTTTTAAACTTTCGTGACATAGAAGACTCAGTCCGAGCATTCAGTGGCGAAGACAATTTGTCGGTCGAAGTGTGGGTCAAGGAATTTGAGGACATGGCTACTATAATGTCTTGGAACGATTTACAAAAATTCATTTTTGCCAAGCGATCGCTACAAGGCCTTGCAAAAATGTTTGCGAATAGTGAGCGCGAATTAACGAGTTGGGTAAAACTAAAGCAAGCCTTATTAGCCGAGTTCAAAACCGCGACAAACAGTGCTCAATTACACAAATTAATGGCTGACAGAAAAATGAGAAAAGGTGAAAATCTGCAGGAGGATTTTTTTACAAATGAAAGAACTAGCTTCTAGAGGAAATATAGAAAGCAGTTCCTTAATCCAATACGTAGTCGATGGAATTGATGATACCTGTGCTAATAAACTTGTACTCTATAACGCAAAAAGTCTGATCGAGTTTAAGGACAAACTAAAATGCTACGAAGTAATCCGCGGAATATCAAAAAGTGAGAATAAAAATCAAGTCATGTATTCAAAGGCGAACCATTCGGAGGCAAAAAGTGATTATAAAAACCAAGCAGTGCCTAACAGAAATGCTAGCAGGGACCTGAAATGTTACAATTGCGGGGCAAAAGGTCACACATCCGCGAATTGCGAAAACAAAACAAAAGGAAGAAAGTGTTTTCAGTGTAACAATTTCGGGCACATCGCAAAAGAATGCCCAGAAAAGGGTTTATGTGAAAAAGTGGAAGCAACCAACATGTGTAAGGTGTCATCTGCTCACGCGTTTATGTGCATAACAGTGGAGGCGAATAACATTAAATTCACCGTTCTAATCGACACCGGAAGCAAAAACAATTTGGTTACCGATACCACGTTTAAAAATCTTAACAAGCCAAAGCTAAGTAAGTGTAATATCTATCTCATCGGGTTCGGAAAATCAGACCAAAACAAGATCAAACCGTCGGGCTCCTTTCAACATAAAATAACAATTGATGGTGAACATTTCGCAACAAAGTTTCTGGTGGTGGAGTCGCAATTCCTGGACAAGGAATGGTTCTTGGTGAAGAATTTTGCAAACAAGCTCAATTGACAATATCCAGTGAGGGCGTGAAAGTAACCAAACCTACCAGTGACGAGGCAGATATCAGTTCGATTTATAAAATTGATACTGAAGATTGCAACCAAATAGTAACAGACATCGAACCAGGAGCAAGCGCGAAAGCTAAAGAGGTAGTACACAATGTTGTCCAAAACTATCAAGCGGTAAGCACAAAATCCACAAACATTCAAATCCAATGATACATTCACGACCTCACAGATTTTCGTATTCTGAGCGATGCATCATAGATAAACAAAGCGAACAGTGGCTGAAAGACGGTGTAATTGAAACCTCAGAGTCAGAATACAGCAGCCCAGTCGTACTTGTTAACAAACGTGACGGATCTCATCTCTTATGCATCGATTACAGACGAATCAACAAAGTCATTATCAGAGACCATTTTACACTTCCTTTGATCGAGGATCAACTTGACAGATTGCAGGACGCGCGTATTTTTAGCTCGATAGAAGAAGGGAGCCGAAAGTATACGTCTTTCGTCACACACAATGGACAATTCCAGTTTCTTCGGGTTCCTTTCGGGCATTCCAATTCGCCGAGCGTATTTCAGCGACATGTAAATGCTATCTTCAGAGACCTGACTTGTAAAGGTGTAGCCATACCATACGTCGACGACATAATAATATACATAATGTCATCCGGTATATTACATGAGCAAAAAAACGACCGATGCTGAAAGGAAGTTCACAAGCTACGAGCTCGAAATCTTAGCTATAGTGGAAGCCTTTAAAAAGTTCAGGGTCTACTTACTGGGTTTGCGGTTTCGACTCGTAACAGATTGTAATGCTCTAGCCAAAACCGTAGAAAAGAAAGACTTGTGCTCACGAATAGCCCGCTGGATCCTCCAGTTGCAAGAGTTCGAATACGTCGTCAAACTCCGAGGTGGCACACGAATTCGCCACGCTGACGCCCTGAGCCTGAGGCTTCATTGCATAGTAGAATCAAAAACATTCAGGCTCAAGACGACCAACTAAAAGCTATCATAGACTTTCTGACAAATAAGGCAACCCATAACAATTACTTCTTGAAATCGAGGCTCCTACACAAAGTAGTTGACGACTGTGAACTTATAGTTCATGAGGCACATGAGCATGGTCACTTCTCCGTCAAGAAATGTAAAGAGATTATTGGAAAAGAATTCTACATACCAAAGCTGGAGGAGAAAATTCTGAAGTCTATAAGCTGCTGCATACCTTTTATTGTCAGCAACCGTAAGCAAGGAAAGCAAGAGGGCGAACTTCATCCACTCAGCAAAGACGAAAAGCCGCTGCCGACGTATCGCATCGATTTTCTTGGCCCTTTGGAATCTACTCACAAACAGTATAGGCACATACTAGCAGTAATCGATAGTTGCACCAAATTTTGTTGGCTCTATCCGACCAAGACGAACTCTACCAAAGATGCTGTATCGAGACTTAACGAGCAAAGCAAAATCTTCGGCAATCCTAGTCACATCATTTCTGATAGAGGATCTGCGTTCACGTCAGAAGACTTTCAACTGTACTGCAACCGCGAAGGTATTAAGCATCATCTTATCACAACGGGCCTTCCACGGGCCAACGGTCAGGTCGAGAGGCTTAATACAACGATAATTGCTGTTCTTTCAAAACTCTCAATAGATGATCCACGACAATGGTTTAAGTTTGTCAGCAGCGTACAACAGGTCATCAACTCAACATTTTGCAGAAGCACGAAAACAACGCCTTTTGAGTTACTGACGGGAACCAAGATGCGTCTAAAAGCCGATACACAGATCCAGCAAATGTTAGAAGCAGAAATGATTCGGCTCTTCAACGACGATCGGGATGAACTTCGAAAACAAGGCAAGCAACAAATTCTTAAAGTCCAGGAGGAAAATAAAAGAAGATACTACGACGAAGTCCAGCTTCAAAGTACAGAGTCGGCGACTTAGTTGCTATTAAAAGGACTCAGCTTGGTCCAGGCCTAAAGTTAAAGGCCAAGTATCTCGGCCCATACCGTATTGTAAGGGTGAAATTGAATGATACCTATGACGTAACCAAAGACTCAGTGTTTAGCAAAGGCCCAAGGCAGACGAGCACTTGCGCTGAGTATCTAAGGCCGTGGATTCCTTATGACGACGACGAAGACGACGCATTCGAGGAGAATGCAGTGTAGGATGGCCGATTTGTGGGATTGGTCTGGCAACCTAGAGCAGCTGGTGGTAAGGAAGAAATGAAGAACAAAACGACGTGGCAGGCCTGCCAAACTAAAAGACGAAAAAAGCAGAAAGAATTCGCGAGACGAACGGAGAAGACGTGAAACACGACGCATTTGGTGAAAAGAGAAGACAAACATAAAAAGACGCAGACTAATCAGTTTAATAAAACCAATTTATAATACAAAAACTCATTTTAATTAACTTATAATAAATTTAATAAATATAATAAAACAAGAGGGATCGCGTTCAGGTTATTTGGAAAGTAGTTTCACAACCCAGTCCCACATATATCAATAGCTAGATTTTGTATATCCGTAACTTGTGAAGTACTGAAGCTACAGGCTTGGGCTATACGTCGTTAGAAAGGAATTTCGAATTACTATGGACGCTTATTAAAAACGATTTGTCTAAATACCACCGTTTAAAAATTATGGTCCAAAGTGTTTTTTAATTAGATTTTTTTTAGCCTTCTTCTATGTACGCCTTTTAAACACGCTTTGTTTAAATACCACCGTTTAAAAATTATGGTTTAAAGTATTTTTATACCCGTTACTCGTAGAGTAAAAGGGTATACTAGATTCGTCGGAAAGTATGTAACAGGCAGAAGGGAGCGTTTCCGACCCCAAAAAGTATATATATTCTTGATCAGGATCACTAGCCGAGTCGATCTAGCCATGTCCGTCTTTCCGTCTGTCCGTCTGTCCGTCTGTCCGTATGAACGCTGAGATCTCGCAAACTATGAGAGTTACAATACTGGGATTAGGCACGCAGATTCCTGAGATTCCTGCGCAGCGCAAGTTTGTTTCAGTAGAGTGCCACGCCCACTCTAACGCCCACAAACCGCCCAAAACTGTGGCTCCTACATTTTTGATGGTAGATAGAAAATTTTAACTGAAATGTATAAGTATTGTCAGTACCTATCGATTGACCCAAAAAAAATTTTGCTACGCCCACTCTAACGCCCACAAACCTCCCAAGAAGAGCCAGAAAATGCGAAATGACACTAGAGCCAGAAAACGACATACATGCATATGTATATATGCATGTGTGTGGATGTAAAAAATTGCAACCTAATATCCGCGCAAACACAATTCTTTCAAACAAAGCTATTCAACCTTTTTTTTATTTAGATTTTTTTTAGCCGTTCTCCTTATTTTTCAAACACCATTACATTGATTTCAAATTAAATTTTAAGGTGCATAGCCCTTGAGATTTGTCAACTTTTTGTATACGAAACATTCTTTTACAAAAACCCCTTTCAAAGTTATTAATCAACAAAAATGACCACATTTACCAGTACAGCGCATCCTACACTGCCTGAGCATTGACCTTTTTTGTGCGAATCCAAAATCTATTTGAAGGTCCTGGAAATTTAAGATAATGTTAAACAGCTTAATATAAGAAACATTAGTTCTACCACTTTTGGAAAAACTAGCTAGTTTGCCGAGGAAAGAGATTTATAAAGCTAGAATTTGTACACCCGTAACTTGTGAAGTACTGAAACTACAGGCTTGTGCTATACGTCGTTAGAAAAGTATTTCGAAATACTATGTACGCTTTTCTAACACGTTTTGTCTAAACACCACCGTTTAAAAATTATTATATAAAATTAAATGATTTTAATGGTCTTTGAAGTCATAAAAATGTCACTATCGTACCTATAAAGAGTAAAATTAATTGCCCACATCCCCATGTGACAATATTGATCAAGTATCCTTCCCCTCATTATGTGCAATTAATAGTCAGGTGCGAAAGGTGCACGTGAAAAAGGTCGCACACCCATAGTATCCAGAGGTTGATATCTCAGAGGTGATTGCCCCCATCGCCCCCACATCCCCATGTGACAATATTGATCATGTACCCTTCCCCTTAATAGTCAGGTGAGAAAGGCGCACGTGAGAAAAGTCGCACATCCATAGTATCCAAAGGTTGTTATGTTAGAGGAACATATCCGATCATGTTGGTGTTATCACAGGTGTTGCTGTGCACGTGTGAAAGGTCGCACACCCAAAGTATTCAAAGATGGTTGTCTTAGAAGAATATGCCCGATCATGTTGGGGAATAATGTTTCCTATGATTGTAAAACTAATTTAGAAATCAAAAGAATCCCAATTAAATAAATCTCACAAGTTAATAATTCTCAGATGTTAAATATTTTCAAATACACATTTTTGTTTCCGCCCCAGAACGTTTAGCTGGTACATTGTCTAAGATTCTCTCCTTTCCACAAATGGGTCATAAACATGTCATAAAAAGGGATCCAAGCAAGAGCTACCCAAACGCGCACCTGTCAATTACCTGAGCGCACGCTCACTGACAAGATTATGGGCCTCACGCCCATGACCTCACGGCTGACTGCTAGCTCTAATACGTTCCCATAATAAAGGCTAAAATCACGACCGCGCAACAACTCGCAAGTAGCCGACATATCTCAGTCAAGGAAATATTTTCCATTTTCCGTACCTGTAATTTTAACTCGAAGTGAAAAGTCAGAAGTTTATTTTGTACATTTGATATATATAGAAATTAATCTTCTGCTTTGATTCCAGCGACTTGCATAGAAGAAGCAGGCGCACGTTTCCGACGTCATTTCTGGATTACAAAATGTAAAGTGTTCGCCATAATTCATAGTTTTTGTGTTTAGAAGGTATTGAAAATGCTGACCAATCATCTGTCCTTTAAATTGTTCAATAAATTGGTCAATTTCCCCATGAAATTTCATTTTGTTAATTTTATTTTCTTGTAGGTCTTTACACATCTAGTCTCAACTTCAAAATTATGTATCCAATTATTCTATTGCTTTGGAGCTACTTTTAAAAAATGTCAAAATAATGTATGCAATGTTGAGAGCACAAACCCCGCCCTTAAGGTGTGTTTCACAATAGGAAAACCGGTTTCCTTTAAACCTTTTAAATGACGGACAGCCCCTTTCCTCGATACTAATGAGCTGACACTCCCAAAAAACGTCTGTAGAAATCGTTTCTTTTCCACACCTTTACAAATAATTTGTTTTCCGCTTGTAATTGTCCTTAGATACTTTCGAGTTTGTGCAAAACTGTTTTCTCCATCGTTCCAAAAAAATTTTGTGATGTGTGTTCGTTAACCAAATTGCAGTCTTTCAAGATTTTGTATTTAGCAAAGTAAAATCATATGGTGGCTCTATTAAAAAACTATTATTCAAGTTTTGATCTTTTTCGAATACAATTCCAATTTCCTTTAGAATAAAATTATTATTATTATCAAAGAAACCTTGAACATCAATCGAAACAGTATCTTTCAACATTTTTCTAATGTTAAATAACTCGTTGTACTAGTTTTATTATATTCAACTAAACGGTCATGTATGAGGAGACAGTAAGCTTGGGTATTTTCATGACTTGGAGTCTTCAATTCTATTGAAGTTCTCTCATCAATAGGGCCAGTATTCACTGATTCGTTTTGAAATAAAAGATCAACCACAATAATAGGGGCCTTAAATTTAAATTTATTTGGGGTCAAAAATGTTTGTGATTTACGATTACTACAAATCAATTTCTCAACAATTTCTCATTCCAGCTTTGTTGACTCCCATACCCCTATTTGGGCTTAACATATGAATACCAACTCCGGAATGCGATTGGTAGGCTTACACCACTTTTAATAATATCATACATCTTAATATTTGCAAAATCGGTTGGAGTTACATGGAAAATTTTCCAGGCTGTATTCGTCATTTTCAGTTTAAAAGTTTGTTCATTTCTGCTTTGTTCTAGCACATCGCCAAGATTCTTAGTTAGCATCAACAATAGTTCATGTTTACATTTTAACAAGTCTCAACAAAATTTTAATGGTACAGAAAAGTTAAAGTGGGCTCCCGTAGAAATGTCGTCTCCAGAAATTAATAGATTTTGACTTTGAAGATTATCCAGAGATATAAAATATTTTAGGGTAGTACTCACACTCACGTTGGACACGTTAGTTGTTACCTAGCAGTATTTTGATGCTTACTGTCTGTTTAGTCTAGTTTTACTTTGGGTATGGTACCTGCAAAATACTAGGTATTGGATGATTACTTTTTGTATAGTATCTGTAAGGTACTTGCTTTTAGATGGTAACTAACTGTTAACAAGTGCTATGATTATTAAGAATTATCAAAGCATACAAACCAACTTACCGTGAAATATAATTACCTGACCGTCATTAAAGTCACATGCCCAAGACCCAAGGAGCAGGACGTCTGATAATATCATACATCTCAAGACCATTGATAAGGGATGATGTTCCGACCGTGCACCAACTCTCAAGTAACCGACGTACCTCATTGAACAAAATACTTTCCCTTCATCCGTACTTGTAGATTTTTTACAGTCAAAAAGAAAGTTTGAAGGGGCATTTAATATTATTTTATTTAATTTATTATTGTAAACATATTTCATTTAATTTATAATTAAATATATATTATATATATTTTTATATAATTCATTTTCCAACTCCTCCCTCTGTAAGAAATATATGGGTTGTTAACCTTCGTTCCAAACGCATATTTTCGCTTGGTTCCCATAGATATATCATATGATGGACGTTGATGCACTACGAGCAGTACAAACAAGTGGCCCAACGACACCAAGCACGTGCTTGTTACGCGCGGGGCCCTTTTATCAATTTGGGCAAAACATACGAGTTCGCGAGGAAGATACAAAAAACAAATAGAGACGGGACACAAATGAAAATAAAGGAAGCATCTAAGAATGAAGCAAATGAGTTAAAATATTAGTTTTTAATACCGGGATAGAAGTTGAAGTGCAAATTAAATGATAAAGGTTGTTATAATTATTACATAGAACGCGAAAGGGCTCGTGCAGACAAAAATTAGATGTACATCTTGGCAAATTTAGGGGATAATAATTACGTGTTAGTCTAACAGGAACATTGAAAGTTAGGCGGTTTACAAGTTCTATAGAATCAATATCACCTCTTATAAGATTTTGCATAAAAATAGTACCAAGCATTGTTCTACGATTTGCAAGGGTAGGTAAATTAAGCAATAGTAATCTACTCTGATAGGAAGGTAGCCTTATGTTTTGATCCCAGTTCAAACTACGAAGGGCAAAAAGAAGAAATTTTTTTTGTACCGACTCAATACGGTCAATATGCACTTGATATTGTGGACTCCAAACCGAAGAACAATATTCCAAAATAGGACGGACAAGGGAGGTAAATAATAATTTGGTTGTATAAGGGTCATCAAATTCTTTTGACCAACGCTTTATAAACCCAAGAACACTCATGGCCTTGCTGACAGTGGACATTATGTGGCAGTCAAATTTAAGTTTTGGGTCCAGAAGAACGCCTAAGTCATTAACTGAATTTATACGGTCGAGTGGCGTATTTTGAAGAGAGTAACTAACAAAAGTAGGAGTACCCCTATGAAAAGTCATAACGTTGCATTTAAGGCAGTTCAAATTTAAAAGGTTATACTCACACCATCCCTGAAAACAATCAATATCTGACTGTAAGTTGAAACCCGACGCTATATCATTATGTGATAAACAAAGCTTAACATCATCAGCATACATTAGTACACGAGAGTGTGTTATGATAGAGGGAAGATCGTTAATAAACAAAGTAAACAGCAAAGGGCCCAAATGACTACCCTGAGGCACTCCAGATGTCACATAGATCAGTTGTGAGGCAGCGTTCTTGAATATAACCCTCTGAGTCCTACCATTCAAATAACTTGAAATCCAAGTTAATAGATTACATGGAAACCCAAGTTGATTAAATTTGAATAAGAGAAGAGAGTGGTTGACAGAGTCAAAGGCCTTACTAAAATCAGTGTATATAACGTCAGTCTGCATTTTATTCTTAAATCCATTTATTACAATAGACGACAATTCCAGAAGGTTGGTGGTGGTCGAACTTCGCTTAACAAAACCATGCTGACACGGTGATATTAGCGAGGAACATAAATGTTGCAAATGAGAAGTAACAATACGTTCAAATGCTTTAGGAATTGCCGACAATTTAGAAATACCTCTATAATTCTGGGCATCCGCCTTCGCACCCTTTTTGTGAAGTGGAATGATAAAAGAGTCCTTCCAGATAGTAGGAAAAACTGACGATGAAATAGACAAATTAAAAAGTTTAAGAATCGGTTTACATATGGTTGACGCACAAAACTTAAGCACACACCCGGGGAGTCCATCAGGACCGGGAGAATAAGTTGGCGTTGTTTTTTCTAAGTCTCTTACGAGAGAAAATTCCATAATTTCAGGGGTAAAGATGCAATTTGCCTTATTTAAGGGATTAGGGTAGTTAGAATTTGACCAAGCAGCCGAACTATAAGTAGTTTGGAAAAACTCGGCAAATAAATCAGCAATTTCAGAATCCGTCGATGCCTCCATTGAGTTAAAACGTACCGATGAAGGCAATGCTGACGACTTACGCTTGGCATTGACAATGTAAAATAGTTCTCACAATTTAATGTTTCCCAGATGTTGGATGATTTTTAAACCATTCATTTGTTCATTCAGAAACAAATTTTATAGGATCATTTAATATTATTTTGTTTATTTTATTATTGTAAACATATTTCATTTAATTCATAAATAAATATATATTATATATATTTTTAAATATTTAACTTTCTGACTCCTCCCTCTGTAAGAAATATATGGGTTGTTAGATGTAAAATTAAAATAGTTCTCACAATTTAATGTTTCTCAGATGTTGGATTATTCTTAAACCATTCATTTTTTCAGTCAGAAACAAATTTTATAGGATCATTTAATATTATTTTTATACCCGTTACTCGTAGAGTAAAAGGGTATACTAGATTCGTCGGAAAGTATGTAACAGGCAGAAGGAAGCGTTTCCGACCCCATAAAGTATATATATTCTTGATCAGGATCACTAGCCGAGTCGATCTAGCCATGTCCGTCTGTCCGTCTGTCTGTCCGGATGAACGCTGAGATCGGAACGGAAACTATGAGGGCTAGGCTATTGAGATTTGGCGTAAAGATTCCTGAGCTTCTTACGCAGCGCAAGTTTGTTTCAGTAGACTGCCACGCCCACTCTAACGCCCACAAACCGCCCGAAACTGTAACTCCTACAGTTTTGATGCTAGATAGAAAATTTTAACTGAACTGTATTGTTCTCATCAATACCTATCGATTGACCTAAAAAAAAGTTTGCCACGCCCACTTAAACGCCCACAAACCGCGAAAACCTGTGACGCCCACAGTTTGCATGCTAGATATAAAATTTTAACTGAAATGTATTGGTGTCGTCAATACCTATCGATTGATCCAAAAATAAATTTGCCACGCCCACTCTAACGCCCATAACGCTTAAATCTGTCTACCGCCGGTAGGTGGCGCATTTTAATCTCGCTTTGCTGCTTGCATATCTCCATTTCCCTTTGAGTAACGGGTATCTGATAGTCGAGGTACTCGACTATAGCGTTCTTCCTTGTTTTTATTTTGTTATTGTAAACATATTTCATTTATTTCATAAATAAATATATATTATATTTATTTTAAAGATTTAATATTCTGACTCAGTAGTAGATTAATACGGGAGCGGGATCACTAGGTAATAAATCATGTCAAAAAAGGAGGTGGGGGTGACCCTAATTAGTCACGCATGGTTGCACACAGGTGTTCTAATGACCTAATTAGCATAATTAAGTCAAAAAGGGGGGTGTTGCTGACCCTAGTTAGATGAGCATGGTTGCACACAGGTCACTTAATGAGGTTAGAAAGTGGTGTGTAGGAGTGTGAGAGAGTGGTGTTTTGATATGTCTTGTTTTGTCTTGTCTTTTTCTCACGCTAAAGGTGCGTGTGTGATAGGGGTGTTTTGTCATGCGTGGGATTTTGTGGAGTGCAATGGTTGCACACAGGTCACTATGTTGCTTCTAACTTGGGTTAGAACGCGTTATGCGTGGGCGTTTTGTTGAGTCAATTAGGGTTGTAGGTGACACCTGGCTTGCGTGTGTGATAGGAGGTGTCTTGTCATGCGTAGGATTTTGTGGAGTGCAATGGTTGCACACAGGTCACTATGTTGCTTCTAACTTGGGTTAGAAGGCGTTATGCGTGGGCGTTTTGTTGATTCAATTAGGGTTGTAGGTGACACCTGTTAGTGTAACCTGCCTACGGTCTTGTGGTCAAAAGGTGTTGGTTTGAGGGATATTAGACCGCATACTTTTGTGGTGTGAAACAAGCGTGAGTTCGGTAACCTCCCCCTCTTTAGCGAGCATTAGATGGGAAAGTGAGCGTAGGAGTGTAAGAGGGGTGTTGGTGGTTTCTAACAAAAACGTTGTTTTTCTATGCGTGGGCGTTTTGTTGATTCAATTAGTGATAGTTTTAATAGGGTAGATTCAATTAGGGTTGTAGGTGACACCTGTTAGTGTAACCTGCCTACGGTCTTGTGGTCAAAATGGTGACTGTGGTGGTGGTTCCTAACAGAACAAAACCAAATAAGATCGTTTGTTTAATCAAATACGTTTTTCTTTAATCATATTTGAAAATTTTTTCTCATGCGCTTACATGAGAGAGAAAACGGTTACCTTCTAAGTTTTCAAAAAATGTATGTGTTAAGGAGAAATGTGGAAAGTAGTTCAGTTTTAGAAAACTATTTGAGTTGAGCGAACCATCTAGAATCGTCGTGTGAACCCTCCGGTAATTCAAAGCTAAAGTAAAGTTGTGTTAACTTACGTTCCATCCGAATTCGATTTGTGCGAGATTATCAAATTGATAAAAATTAAAATACTTTACCAAGTGTAAAGTAAAGTTGTGTGAACTGTGAACTACCCAGATTTGTGTTGTGTAAACTTATCAAATTGATAAAACATAAAACACTTTACAGTAAAAGTAAAGTATAACAAAGTGAAAAGTACAAGTAACAATACAATACTTCCAAAAAAAGAAAAAAATCAAAACAAAAAAAAAATGAATAAGTATTGTGGAAAGTGCAACATTACCCTATCGGGTAACATTTCGTGGGCTCATCATCTGCGAACGGAGCAACACAAGAAGAATGTTGTTGAACCAGTGGATTCAAGGATAAAAAAAATCGGTTCTGGATTTCAAGGAAGGATTGTTCACTACTTATATGAAAACACCAACAATGATGTAATCTATCCAACACAATTTATGGAGGAAGCAGGAGAAGCTTTTCTACCTCACTTGTATCCATTGTTGGAAAGTTATGCATCGGTGAAAATAAATTTTGAACTTTTTGGAGAGTACGGACTTTTGAAGGAAGAAAAGGAATGTATTGAAATAAAGTCATTTCAAAGTAAGATGACAATAATTAGTGCCTATTCGAACATTGAAAATGAATATAAGGAGCACATGGAAAAAATTTTGGCGAGGATGGAAGAATTCCAAGAAAGGGATAGTGGATGGACTTTGCTTCATCTCACTCGATTGGAGATGAATATTAATCAATATTCACCCTTAAGAGGATCATCTTATATAAAACTACCCTCTTGTTTAGAAGGAAAAAAAGCAATTATAAATGTAAAAAACACAGATGATGAATATTGTTTTAAATGGAGCTTAATCGCAGCATTAAGTAAACTAAATAAGAATGCGAACAGATGCACAAGCTATAAAGTGAATATAAATGATGAAGTAATTCAAGTCAATGGGATCACACTAAATTTCACTGGATTGCAATTTCCACTAAAGCCTGCGGATATATCGAAATTTATGGAAATAAATAAAGACATAAATATTACACTTTTTGGATTCGACGATGGAGTTATATTCGGGCCCATATTTTACTCCCCTGAAGTGAGGAGAAATTATATAAATATGTTGATACTGGAGGAAGGATGTAAAGCACACTATACTTGGATTAAAAATCTCTCAAAGTAAGTTGTTTTATCATTTTATCATTATTATATCTTTTACCTGTTTTTGTTTTTAAATTTCATAATATTTATTTGCTTTCATACTTAAAAAAAAATTTCTTTTCTTGTGTTTATCTTTTTTTTAGTTTGGTTTCCTCTCAAGTTTCGAGAGACAAAAAATGGTTCTGTCAAATTTGCTTAAATTACTCATTGAGTGAAGATGCTGCCAACCGGCATTCAGAAGTCTGTGGGAAAAAAGTCTCGCGTTTACCCAACATGAAGGATGCCACTTTACGGTACACAAATGTTCAAAAGGAAGTGATGGTCCCATTCACAGTTTACGCTGATTGTGAATGCATCCTTCAACCAATTAATAAAAACGAAACATTAAATTTAAATATTATAAATATACATAGACCTGTTTCATATGCATACTACAATATATAAAGTGTGCACATGATAACAGTTTAGATAAGTTTGTCTTAGAAACTGTATTTAGCTCGGGAATGAATTTCCTGTTATCACTAATAGAAAATTTAAGTTTTATATAAGAAAACTATATTTCAAAATCTGTTTCTTTAATAATGTCAGATGTTGAAGAAGATGATTTCCAAAAATCTAATAATTGTCATATATGCAACACTCCTCTTTTATTGGATAGAGTTAAGGATCACTGTCACTTCACAGGAAAATTTAGGGGGGCAGCACATAATGAGTGTAATTTAAAATATACAGTTCCAAAATTTATTCCTGTTTTCTTCCACAATTTCACCAGGTATGATTGCCATCTATTTATTAAAGATTTGGCAGTCATACCTGGTGAAATAAAGGTAATTCCATTAAATAAGGAACAATATATATCAATTTCAAAAATTATAACTTTAAGTAATGGTGATAACTTTGAAATCCGTTTTCTAGACTCGTTTCGATTTATGCCTTCTGCTTTAGATACATTAGCTTCAAATCTAGATAGTGAACAAATGTGTATAACAAGATCATTTTTCCCTAATGAAAATCATTTCAACTTAATGCGACGAAAGGGTGTATTTCCATATGAATGTTTAGATTCAGTTGAGAAATTAAAAGAAAGTAAATTACCTCCTAGAGAAGCTTTCTATAGTTCCTTAACCGAAAATGAATGTTCAGTTGAAAATTATACTCACGCACAAAAGGTATGGAATGAGTTTTCTTGTAATAATCTTAAAGATTATTTAGAATTATATTTAAAAACAGATGTTTTATTAATGTCTGATGTCTTTGAAAACTTTCGAAGACTTTGTAGTAAAATTTATTCACTTGATCCAGCACATTTTTTCACTACACCAGGATTATCATGGGAAGCTATGTTAAAATGTACTAAAATTGAATTAGATTTATTAACTGATATAGATCAGTATAAATTTATTCAAAGTGGTATTCGTGGTGGCTTAGTTCAATGTACATGTAGATATGCTAAAGCAAATAATAAATATGTTGAGAATTTTGATAGTACTCAAAAATCATCATATTTGATTTATTTGGATGCAAATAATTTATATTCTTGGACGTTGATGCACTATGGTCAGTACAAACAAGTGGCCCTTACGACACCAAGCAATGCTTGTTACGCGCGGAGCCCTAAACCGATTTGGGCAAGTAAACGAAATAGCGGACATGGAAAAAGACGACATAAAAATAGACAGTTTAAAATACATGCTCACATAGAATGGCTAGTAACATAGAAATTTACAAATTATTGGAAGATAGAAAATACATAAATTTATCATAATTAGTTGCATTAGGGCTATCAAACAGTAAGACGTGACACAGTGCATTATAGTCGTCACAAAGAACCCGAAAAGGATCATGAAGGGCATAATTGGATCTACAAATTGGCAGGGACAACGGACGAAAACGACGAACTGTTCTACAGGGTACATTCCAGTTGAGGGAACTAAGAAGGAAGGGAGAGTCAACATCACCATTAATTAATTTATGCAAAAACATAACTCCATGACACTTTTTACGATGGTTCAGGGTTGGTAAGTCCAGCAGGCGCAACCTCGCATGATAAGAGGGCAATCGACTTTTTTGTGTCCCAGCTTAAACCTCTCAAAGCAAATAAAAGGAATTGTTTTTGAACGGACTCTAACATATTTTGGTAACAGCTAATTTGAGGTGACCATATACACGAGCAATATTCCATTGAGGGACGAACAAGAGAAACATACAAAAGCTTTGTTGTGTATGGATCATCAAACTCCCTGGACCAGCGCTTCATAAACGCCAGGAGACTTCTGGCTTTGTTAGTTATAGTAGATATATGGTTTTTAAAACTAAGTTTATGATCAAATAGAACGCCAAGATCCTGAACAGAAAAAATACGGTCAAGGGCGTTATTACCGATACAATAAGAATACAGAGATGGACTACTACGATAAAAGGTCATAAAGTTACATTTAGAATAGTTCAAATTCAACTTGTTAATCATGCACCACGTATACAAACAATCAAGATCTAATTGAAGGTCATTATATGAATTAGGTAAACACATGGACAAACATAGCTTGACATCATCTGGATACATTAAAACAGTTGACGATTTTATAACATAAGGTAGATCATTAATCATTAAGCCAAAAAGTAAAGGTCCCAGGTGGCTACCCTGTGGCACTCCAGAAGTAACATTAATTATTTTGGAAATTTTATTATTAAAACAGACCATTTGAGTTCTATTAGAAAGGTAGGAAAGTATCCACTCTAGTAGGTTGGGTGGAAAACCTAAAAGGGACAATTTATAAATAAGAATCCTATGGTTCACTGAATCAAAAGCTTTAGAGAAATCGGTATAAATCACATCAGTTTGATGATGTGTCAGAAAACCTCTAGTGATTAAAGACGTAAATTCAAGTAGGTTTGTAGAAGTAGAGCGACATCTAGTGAAGCCATGCTGACAAGGTGAAATAATAGACCTGCAATGATGCTGCAACTGACAGGTAATAATTTTTTCAAAAAGTTTAGGAATAGAACTGAGTTTAGCAATACCGCGATAGTTTGAGATATCAGACTTGTTCCCTTTTTTAAACAATGGGATAATAAAGGATTCCTTCCATGTGGATGGAAATCTACATTGACTTAGGGACAGATTAAATATCAATGTTAAGGGAAGAGCAAGATAAGATGAACAATTCCTAAGTATACAACTTGGTATTCTATCAGGACCCGGTAAAAATGAGAGCTTGAGAGTATTAAGACTCAAGAACATCAGATACATCAATCACTGGTTTGAAGATAGAGTTCAAATGAGGTAGCGGGTATGGATAATCTTTGATAATGACATTATTGCATTTCGTATAAGTGGATTGAAAAAAGTCTGCGAATAAGTTGCAAATATCATTATCATCAGATGCTACCTTATTATTGAGAACGAGAGAGGGCGGGAAGCAGCTAGATTTTCGTTTAGAATTGACGAAAGAAAAGAAAAGCTTAGGATTGCTTTTGAAATCCCGCTTACAACGAGACAGGTAATTTTTGTAACAATCAGTATTGTACTGGACAAATTCCACCTTAGCTGAGCTATATTTGGTGAAGTCTGTCTGTAAGCCGGATATTTTGAAACGTTTAAATAGTCTTGTTTTTTTATTCTTCAGATAAGATAGTTGACGGGTAAACCATGGAGAGCTGTAAGAATTCTTCATGGAGGAAAGAGGGACATGTTCTTCAAATAGACGGTAAAGGATCTCATAAAAGTGCCTAACTGCATCATCAACAGGAAGGTCAACTAGAAAGGACCAGCTTACTGTCGATAAAGTTTCCACTAGTCTGCCGTAATCAGTCCTCTTAAAACACAAACTAGGCTGTACATTTATTGCAGTCCTAGGATTATTAAAAAATCCATTAATACAGAGCTGAAGGGTAGGATGATAACAATCTTCAGGTAAAGATAGTGGCGAAATACGACTGACTTCAGCATTGCTACTATCAAAAACAAAGATTAAGTCAAGAAGACGACCAATATGATTGGGAATCCTGTTAACTTGCTGCAAAGATAGTTCAACAAGACCATCAATAAAATCATTTTGCATCCTAGGAATCATTGCCAATGAGTCCTTACTCTCCAACCAAGAGATATTGGGAAGATTAAAGTCACCAAGCACAATAAGTTGGTCAGTTTCAGTAAGCAACAAGGAGATAGAATGTATGGCGGACAGGTGCAGTAGATACACGTTAAATTCAGAGCCGGGAGATATATACGAGCAGGTTAAAAAAATGTTTCTTTTTGGGAAAGATAATTAAATTGGATTTGACTCCAATAAGAACGCCTCCTCCTCGACGGGTCTGACGATCCTTCCGATAAACAAAAAAGTTATTAGACAAAATCTCACTATCGTGTACGGATGGGTTAAGCCAGGTCTCAGTGAGTACAATAACATTGGCCTCAAAAACTGAACTATTTATATAAAGCGTTGAGAGTTTACTAAGAATCCCCGAACATTCTGATAGTGAATTAGGAAATTTAGTTTTTTGAATTTATATCAGAGCTGGGCGCCGACAAAGAAGTCATGGAAAGGGAGCTATTTTTTTTTATATACTCGTGGACAATTATATCAGCAGGCCAAAAATTGGGGCAAAGAAGTTTAGAGAACAGCCCGTCCGGAACAAGTATTTTAAATGAAGAGTAATCTCTTTTCTGTTTAAAATTAAATTTGGTGATGTCAATACCATTTTGATTGGGAAGGGAGAGGTTTGTGACAATATGATGCATAACGTCATTTACTGTTATTGCTGCATTCAACCTAGACACAAAAATAGATTTCCTAGGTACCATGACAGTGAGTGGTACCGGAGAAGAGAGAGCAGGGCTATGCGTGTTTTTCCTAGGGATCATGCTAGTAAGTGGGACAGGAGGAGGTGCGAGGGTATTAGCTATAGGAAGTACAAGGTGCGGCAGAGCCCCGGAAGTTGCAACAGCCGGTGAACGGTTAGTAGGCCTTAATGACTCAGGCGAAACTACAGTCCCTGAATCTGGCAGCGATTGCCCCGTGGGGTCATTCGTTGATGACTCGATCCCATTGGGATCATCCTCGTCGCACGACACATAGCCTGCAGTGGGGCTGGGAAGAAAGAGTTTGGTCGAGAGATCTGGAACGTGTAAAGAAACATTAGGCAGTGTAGGACTACGATTTATATTTAATGAAGATTGACTTAGAAGAATCCGACCTTTAAAGTTCGAGTCGCAAACATTAAATCGACTTAATAAGTCCGTAAATCCAGCACGTAATGCCTGGAACTCCAGCTCCGTTTGCCTCATAAATGCTCTTATATCGATTTTGATATGTAGGCATGTAGGGCACGTCCAGTCCAGGTTAGCATTAGATCTAGTGCGATCAGCAATTTGGGCAGCACTATGCCCAAAGTCTGCACATTTTGCGTGCGCAATGTTCTCACATAACCAGCAACTAACAATTGACTGCCGAGAAGTGATATTACCAACAAATTGGCAACCAACAACACAGCAGGCAGACATTGTTTACAAGTTGAGGTCAGTTAAATGTAGAATGTAGAAAAAGTAGAAAAAGTAGGAAGCTTTAGATGAGTGCCAACAACCAGCTGTGTGGCTTTGCAAAACGCAGAGGAAAGATAAGAAAAGAGAGCGGTAAAACCAATTCAGCAAAGACCCCTTAACTCGTAAATGAGAGCCGGTGACTGAAGTAGGGAGAATGTAGCAGAGCGAACGGTGCGAGAGAGCGCCAAAACAACACTGTAAATAAGAAACAACAACAATGCACAAAGCACCCGCGTCTTTAACTATTGTCCAATATAATAATACAGATAATGGTTTTAACACAAATAACTAAATTGCATGCAAACGGCGGTCTCAACCGAGTTGAAAATGAAACTTTGGGAATATATCAGATCGGTAATTAAGACACTAGGCGAATAAATGTAGGAGCAAATATAAAACGCGTCCGTGTACAACAGACCGTTTTCACGACTGTTGGGCTATGTCACAATCTTTACCATATGGAGGTTTTGAATGGATTTCAAGGGGGGAACTTGATAGTATAAACATTGCTGAGATTGCAGATGATAGTGAATATGGATACATTTTTGAGGTAGATTTAAAATATCCTTTAAAATTGCACGATAAACATAATGACCTTCCATTTTGTTGTAATAATCAGTTACCAACAAAGTCAGACAAAATAAAAAAATTAATTGCTGATTTAAGGGATAAAGAAAAATATATAATTCATTATAAAAATCTTCAACAGTGTATAGAAAATGGATTAATTCTAACAAAAATTCATAGAGGTCTTCGCTTCTTTCAGAAACCTTGGCTAAAAACATATATTGATTTGAATACATTCCATAGAACTAATGCAAAAAATACACTTGAAAAAGATTTTTTTAAACTTTTAAATAATGCTGTCTACGGTAAAACGATGGAAAATGTCGATAAGCGCGTTAATATTAAATTAATTACTGAATGGAAAAGTGCTTCACCATCCGATTCTTCTGGTCCAAAAAGGCATTGTGGTAGATCTCTTATTTCAAAGTCAAACTTCCATAGTGTCAAACAGTTTTCAGAAAACTTCTTTGCCTTTCAAATGAAAAGATTAAATGTGTTGTACAACAAATCTTTATATTTAGGTTTTGCTGTATTAGATTTATCGAAATGGAAAATGTATGATTTTCATTATAATTATATCAAACCTAAATACAATGAAAATGTTCAATTAAATTATATGGATACAGATTCTTTTATATATACCATTAACACTGAAGATTTTTATAAAGATATTCAGAATGATGTTGAGATGAAGTTTGATACATCAGATTATTCTGATGAATTACTTAATCTCTATAATTTTCCTAAAGCTAATAAAAAAAGGTTGGGTTTTTTTAAAGATGAACTCAATGGAAGACCTATGACTGAATTTGTTGGTTTGAGATCAAAAATGTATGCCTTTAAAACATCTAATAGTAATGACAGCTCTGAAAAAACAGTGAAAAAATCAAAGGGTGTTAAAAGAAGTGCAATAGATCAATTAACTTTTAATAGTTTTAAAAAATGTTTGTTTTCGGAAGAGGAAGTGGTAGGCTCTATGTCAAAGATTAGATCTAAAAATCATCTTTTATCAACAATTAAATGTAAAAAAGTAGTTCTCAGTCATAAAGACACAAAGGTTCTTATACAAGACAATAAAATTAATACACTACAATATGGTCATTATAAAATAGATGAAAAAAGATTAGAAAATAAACTTAATGAAATGGATTCAAATATTTATTTTTATGAACAAAGAATAAAAGAAATAGAGAATTGTTCTAATAGATATAATTATCAAGAGAATGAAATAGAAAAATTTCACAAAAATATATATGAATGTGAATTTGAAATGTTTTGTACAGAATTAGAATTAAGTTTACTAAATGATAAAAAACAAGGAAGAACGCTATAGTCGAGTACCTCGACTATCAGATACCCGTTACTCAGCTATATGGAGATATGCAAGCAGCAAAGCGAGATTAAAATGCGCCACCTACCGGCGGTATACAGATTTAAGCGTTATGGGCGTTAGAGTGGGCGTGGAAATAAATAAAGACATAAATATTACACTTTTTGGATTCGACGATGGAGTTATATTCGGGCCCATATTTTACTCCCCTGAAGTGAGGAGAAATTATATAAATATGTTGATACTGGAGGAAGGATGTAAAGCACACTATACTTGGATTAAAAATCTCTCAAAGTAAGTTGTTTTATCATTTTATCATTATTATATCTTTTACCTGTTTTTGTTTTTAAATTTCATAATATTTATTTGCTTTCATACTTAAAAAAAAATTTCTTTTCTTGTGTTTATCTTTTTTTTAGTTTGGTTTCCTCTCAAGTTTCGAGAGACAAAAAATGGTTCTGTCAAATTTGCTTAAATTACTCATTGAGTGAAGATGCTGCCAACCGGCATTCAGAAGTCTGTGGGAAAAAAGTCTCGCGTTTACCCAACATGAAGGATGCCACTTTACGGTACACAAATGTTCAAAAGGAAGTGATGGTCCCATTCACAGTTTACGCTGATTGTGAATGCATCCTTCAACCAATTAATAAAAACGAAACATTAAATTTAAATATTATAAATATACATAGACCTGTTTCATATGCATACTACAATATATAAAGTGTGCACATGATAACAGTTTAGATAAGTTTGTCTTAGAAACTGTATTTAGCTCGGGAATGAATTTCCTGTTATCACTAATAGAAAATTTAAGTTTTATATAAGAAAACTATATTTCAAAATCTGTTTCTTTAATAATGTCAGATGTTGAAGAAGATGATTTCCAAAAATCTAATAATTGTCATATATGCAACACTCCTCTTTTATTGGATAGAGTTAAGGATCACTGTCACTTCACAGGAAAATTTAGGGGGGCAGCACATAATGAGTGTAATTTAAAATATACAGTTCCAAAATTTATTCCTGTTTTCTTCCACAATTTCACCAGGTATGATTGCCATCTATTTATTAAAGATTTGGCAGTCATACCTGGTGAAATAAAGGTAATTCCATTAAATAAGGAACAATATATATCAATTTCAAAAATTATAACTTTAAGTAATGGTGATAACTTTGAAATCCGTTTTCTAGACTCGTTTCGATTTATGCCTTCTGCTTTAGATACATTAGCTTCAAATCTAGATAGTGAACAAATGTGTATAACAAGATCATTTTTCCCTAATGAAAATCATTTCAACTTAATGCGACGAAAGGGTGTATTTCCATATGAATGTTTAGATTCAGTTGAGAAATTAAAAGAAAGTAAATTACCTCCTAGAGAAGCTTTCTATAGTTCCTTAACCGAAAATGAATGTTCAGTTGAAAATTATACTCACGCACAAAAGGTATGGAATGAGTTTTCTTGTAATAATCTTAAAGATTATTTAGAATTATATTTAAAAACAGATGTTTTATTAATGTCTGATGTCTTTGAAAACTTTCGAAGACTTTGTAGTAAAATTTATTCACTTGATCCAGCACATTTTTTCACTACACCAGGATTATCATGGGAAGCTATGTTAAAATGTACTAAAATTGAATTAGATTTATTAACTGATATAGATCAGTATAAATTTATTCAAAGTGGTATTCGTGGTGGCTTAGTTCAATGTACATGTAGATATGCTAAAGCAAATAATAAATATGTTGAGAATTTTGATAGTACTCAAAAATCATCATATTTGATTTATTTGGATGCAAATAATTTATATTCTTGGACGTTGATGCACTATGGTCAGTACAAACAAGTGGCCCTTACGACACCAAGCAATGCTTGTTACGCGCGGAGCCCTAAACCGATTTGGGCAAGTAAACGAAATAGCGGACATGGAAAAAGACGACATAAAAATAGACAGTTTAAAATACATGCTCACATAGAATGGCTAGTAACATAGAAATTTACAAATTATTGGAAGATAGAAAATACATAAATTTATCATAATTAGTTGCATTAGGGCTATCAAACAGTAAGACGTGACACAGTGCATTATAGTCGTCACAAAGAACCCGAAAAGGATCATGAAGGGCATAATTGGATCTACAAATTGGCAGGGACAACGGACGAAAACGACGAACTGTTCTACAGGGTACATTCCAGTTGAGGGAACTAAGAAGGAAGGGAGAGTCAACATCACCATTAATTAATTTATGCAAAAACATAACTCCATGACACTTTTTACGATGGTTCAGGGTTGGTAAGTCCAGCAGGCGCAACCTCGCATGATAAGAGGGCAATCGACTTTTTTGTGTCCCAGCTTAAACCTCTCAAAGCAAATAAAAGGAATTGTTTTTGAACGGACTCTAACATATTTTGGTAACAGCTAATTTGAGGTGACCATATACACGAGCAATATTCCATTGAGGGACGAACAAGAGAAACATACAAAAGCTTTGTTGTGTATGGATCATCAAACTCCCTGGACCAGCGCTTCATAAACGCCAGGAGACTTCTGGCTTTGTTAGTTATAGTAGATATATGGTTTTTAAAACTAAGTTTATGATCAAATAGAACGCCAAGATCCTGAACAGAAAAAATACGGTCAAGGGCGTTATTACCGATACAATAAGAATACAGAGATGGACTACTACGATAAAAGGTCATAAAGTTACATTTAGAATAGTTCAAATTCAACTTGTTAATCATGCACCACGTATACAAACAATCAAGATCTAATTGAAGGTCATTATATGAATTAGGTAAACACATGGACAAACATAGCTTGACATCATCTGGATACATTAAAACAGTTGACGATTTTATAACATAAGGTAGATCATTAATCATTAAGCCAAAAAGTAAAGGTCCCAGGTGGCTACCCTGTGGCACTCCAGAAGTAACATTAATTATTTTGGAAATTTTATTATTAAAACAGACCATTTGAGTTCTATTAGAAAGGTAGGAAAGTATCCACTCTAGTAGGTTGGGTGGAAAACCTAAAAGGGACAATTTATAAATAAGAATCCTATGGTTCACTGAATCAAAAGCTTTAGAGAAATCGGTATAAATCACATCAGTTTGATGATGTGTCAGAAAACCTCTAGTGATTAAAGACGTAAATTCAAGTAGGTTTGTAGAAGTAGAGCGACATCTAGTGAAGCCATGCTGACAAGGTGAAATAATAGACCTGCAATGATGCTGCAACTGACAGGTAATAATTTTTTCAAAAAGTTTAGGAATAGAACTGAGTTTAGCAATACCGCGATAGTTTGAGATATCAGACTTGTTCCCTTTTTTAAACAATGGGATAATAAAGGATTCCTTCCATGTGGATGGAAATCTACATTGACTTAGGGACAGATTAAATATCAATGTTAAGGGAAGAGCAAGATAAGATGAACAATTCCTAAGTATACAACTTGGTATTCTATCAGGACCCGGTAAAAATGAGAGCTTGAGAGTATTAAGACTCAAGAACATCAGATACATCAATCACTGGTTTGAAGATAGAGTTCAAATGAGGTAGCGGGTATGGATAATCTTTGATAATGACATTATTGCATTTCGTATAAGTGGATTGAAAAAAGTCTGCGAATAAGTTGCAAATATCATTATCATCAGATGCTACCTTATTATTGAGAACGAGAGAGGGCGGGAAGCAGCTAGATTTTCGTTTAGAATTGACGAAAGAAAAGAAAAGCTTAGGATTGCTTTTGAAATCCCGCTTACAACGAGACAGGTAATTTTTGTAACAATCAGTATTGTACTGGACAAATTCCACCTTAGCTGAGCTATATTTGGTGAAGTCTGTCTGTAAGCCGGATATTTTGAAACGTTTAAATAGTCTTGTTTTTTTATTCTTCAGATAAGATAGTTGACGGGTAAACCATGGAGAGCTGTAAGAATTCTTCATGGAGGAAAGAGGGACATGTTCTTCAAATAGACGGTAAAGGATCTCATAAAAGTGCCTAACTGCATCATCAACAGGAAGGTCAACTAGAAAGGACCAGCTTACTGTCGATAAAGTTTCCACTAGTCTGCCGTAATCAGTCCTCTTAAAACACAAACTAGGCTGTACATTTATTGCAGTCCTAGGATTATTAAAAAATCCATTAATACAGAGCTGAAGGGTAGGATGATAACAATCTTCAGGTAAAGATAGTGGCGAAATACGACTGACTTCAGCATTGCTACTATCAAAAACAAAGATTAAGTCAAGAAGACGACCAATATGATTGGGAATCCTGTTAACTTGCTGCAAAGATAGTTCAACAAGACCATCAATAAAATCATTTTGCATCCTAGGAATCATTGCCAATGAGTCCTTACTCTCCAACCAAGAGATATTGGTAAGATTAAAGTCACCAAGCACAATAAGTTGGTCAGTTTCAGTAAGCAACAAGGAGATAGAATGTATGGCGGACAGGTGCAGTAGATACACGTTAAATTCAGAGCCGGGAGATATATACGAGCAGGTTAAAAAAATGTTTCTTTTTGGGAAAGATAATTAAATTGGATTTGACTCCAATAAGAACGCCTCCTCCTCGACGGGTCTGACGATCCTTCCGATAAACAAAAAAGTTATTAGACAAAATCTCACTATCGTGTACGGATGGGTTAAGCCAGGTCTCAGTGAGTACAATAACATTGGCCTCAAAAACTGAACTATTTATATAAAGCGTTGAGAGTTTACTAAGAATCCCCGAACATTCTGATAGTGAATTAGGAAATTTAGTTTTTTGAATTTATATCAGAGCTGGGCGCCGACAAAGAAGTCATGGAAAGGGAGCTATTTTTTTTTATATACTCGTGGACAATTATATCAGCAGGCCAAAAATTGGGGCAAAGAAGTTTAGAGAACAGCCCGTCCGGAACAAGTATTTTAAATGAAGAGTAATCTCTTTTCTGTTTAAAATTAAATTTGGTGATGTCAATACCATTTTGATTGGGAAGGGAGAGGTTTGTGACAATATGATGCATAACGTCATTTACTGTTATTGCTGCATTCAACCTAGACACAAAAATAGATTTCCTAGGTACCATGACAGTGAGTGGTACCGGAGAAGAGAGAGCAGGGCTATGCGTGTTTTTCCTAGGGATCATGCTAGTAAGTGGGACAGGAGGAGGTGCGAGGGTATTAGCTATAGGAAGTACAAGGTGCGGCAGAGCCCCGGAAGTTGCAACAGCCGGTGAACGGTTAGTAGGCCTTAATGACTCAGGCGAAACTACAGTCCCTGAATCTGGCAGCGATTGCCCCGTGGGGTCATTCGTTGATGACTCGATCCCATTGGGATCATCCTCGTCGCACGACACATAGCCTGCAGTGGGGCTGGGAAGAAAGAGTTTGGTCGAGAGATCTGGAACGTGTAAAGAAACATTAGGCAGTGTAGGACTACGATTTATATTTAATGAAGATTGACTTAGAAGAATCCGACCTTTAAAGTTCGAGTCGCAAACATTAAATCGACTTAATAAGTCCGTAAATCCAGCACGTAATGCCTGGAACTCCAGCTCCGTTTGCCTCATAAATGCTCTTATATCGATTTTGATATGTAGGCATGTAGGGCACGTCCAGTCCAGGTTAGCATTAGATCTAGTGCGATCAGCAATTTGGGCAGCACTATGCCCAAAGTCTGCACATTTTGCGTGCGCAATGTTCTCACATAACCAGCAACTAACAATTGACTGCCGAGAAGTGATATTACCAACAAATTGGCAACCAACAACACAGCAGGCAGACATTGTTTACAAGTTGAGGTCAGTTAAATGTAGAATGTAGAAAAAGTAGAAAAAGTAGGAAGCTTTAGATGAGTGCCAACAACCAGCTGTGTGGCTTTGCAAAACGCAGAGGAAAGATAAGAAAAGAGAGCGGTAAAACCAATTCAGCAAAGACCCCTTAACTCGTAAATGAGAGCCGGTGACTGAAGTAGGGAGAATGTAGCAGAGCGAACGGTGCGAGAGAGCGCCAAAACAACACTGTAAATAAGAAACAACAACAATGCACAAAGCACCCGCGTCTTTAACTATTGTCCAATATAATAATACAGATAATGGTTTTAACACAAATAACTAAATTGCATGCAAACGGCGGTCTCAACCGAGTTGAAAATGAAACTTTGGGAATATATCAGATCGGTAATTAAGACACTAGGCGAATAAATGTAGGAGCAAATATAAAACGCGTCCGTGTACAACAGACCGTTTTCACGACTGTTGGGCTATGTCACAATCTTTACCATATGGAGGTTTTGAATGGATTTCAAGGGGGGAACTTGATAGTATAAACATTGCTGAGATTGCAGATGATAGTGAATATGGATACATTTTTGAGGTAGATTTAAAATATCCTTTAAAATTGCACGATAAACATAATGACCTTCCATTTTGTTGTAATAATCAGTTACCAACAAAGTCAGACAAAATAAAAAAATTAATTGCTGATTTAAGGGATAAAGAAAAATATATAATTCATTATAAAAATCTTCAACAGTGTATAGAAAATGGATTAATTCTAACAAAAATTCATAGAGGTCTTCGCTTCTTTCAGAAACCTTGGCTAAAAACATATATTGATTTGAATACATTCCATAGAACTAATGCAAAAAATACACTTGAAAAAGATTTTTTTAAACTTTTAAATAATGCTGTCTACGGTAAAACGATGGAAAATGTCGATAAGCGCGTTAATATTAAATTAATTACTGAATGGAAAAGTGCTTCACCATCCGATTCTTCTGGTCCAAAAAGGCATTGTGGTAGATCTCTTATTTCAAAGTCAAACTTCCATAGTGTCAAACAGTTTTCAGAAAACTTCTTTGCCTTTCAAATGAAAAGATTAAATGTGTTGTACAACAAATCTTTATATTTAGGTTTTGCTGTATTAGATTTATCGAAATGGAAAATGTATGATTTTCATTATAATTATATCAAACCTAAATACAATGAAAATGTTCAATTAAATTATATGGATACAGATTCTTTTATATATACCATTAACACTGAAGATTTTTATAAAGATATTCAGAATGATGTTGAGATGAAGTTTGATACATCAGATTATTCTGATGAATTACTTAATCTCTATAATTTTCCTAAAGCTAATAAAAAAAGGTTGGGTTTTTTTAAAGATGAACTCAATGGAAGACCTATGACTGAATTTGTTGGTTTGAGATCAAAAATGTATGCCTTTAAAACATCTAATAGTAATGACAGCTCTGAAAAAACAGTGAAAAAATCAAAGGGTGTTAAAAGAAGTGCAATAGATCAATTAACTTTTAATAGTTTTAAAAAATGTTTGTTTTCGGAAGAGGAAGTGGTAGGCTCTATGTCAAAGATTAGATCTAAAAATCATCTTTTATCAACAATTAAATGTAAAAAAGTAGTTCTCAGTCATAAAGACACAAAGGTTCTTATACAAGACAATAAAATTAATACACTACAATATGGTCATTATAAAATAGATGAAAAAAGATTAGAAAATAAACTTAATGAAATGGATTCAAATATTTATTTTTGTGAACAAAGAATAAAAGAAATAGAGAATTGTTCTAATAGATATAATTATCAAGAGAATGAAATAGAAAAATTTCACAAAAATATATATGAATGTGAATTTGAAATGTTTTGTACAGAATTAGAATTAAGTTTACTAAATGATAAAAAACAAGGAAGAACGCTATAGTCGAGTACCTCGACTATCAGATACCCGTTACTCAGCTATATGGAGATATGCAAGCAGCAAAGCGAGATTAAAATGCGCCACCTACCGGCGGTATACAGATTTAAGCGTTATGGGCGTTAGAGTGGGCGTGGAAAATTTTTTTTTGGATCAATCGATAGGTATTGACGAGACCAATACATTACAGTTAAAATTTTTTATCTAGCATGGAAATTGTGGGCGTCACAGGTTTTCGCGGTTTGTGGGCGTTAAAGTGGGCGTGGCAAACTTTTTTTTGGGTCAATCGATAGGTATTGATGAGAACAATACATTTCAGTTAAAATTTTTATTCTAGCATCAAAACTGTAGGAGCCACAGTTTTGGGCGGTTTGTGGGCGTTAGAGTGGGCGTGGCACTGTGCCGAAACAAACTTGCGCTGCGTAAGGAGCTCAGGAATCTGCACGCCAAATCTCAATAGCCTAGCTCCCATAGTTTCCGAGATCTCAGCGTTCATCCGGACGGACAGACAGACGGACAGACGGACAGACGGACAGACGGACATGGCTAGATCGACTCGGCTAGTGATCCTGATCAAGAATATATATACTTTGTGGGGTCGGAAACGCTTCCTTCTGCCTGTTACATACTTTCCGACGAATCTAGTATACCCTTTTACTCTACGAGTAACGGGTATAAAAATGAATAAATGTACTCTATAATTGTAAATAAGACAGAACAAACAACGCTTTGTTATTTAAAGGGTAAAATGTAAGGTAATGTATAAACCAAATATTACAATTCACAATATTATTATTATAAAATTTTTATTTAACAGAACAAACATCGCTTTTACTTACAGGGTAATGTTAACATTTATGAGAATTAAAATTTGAAAATTTGAATTTAACAAAAGAATTACAATATTTTTTTTGAATTACATTCAATTTGTTTACTTTCTTCTATATTTAGTGGTACAGTTTGTTTATAGTTATCTATACCACCCTGTAATCTATATACTCTATTGTCATCATTACTTAAAGGAATTGATTTAATGTATTTATCATTATCTTCATCTAAATTAAACGGTATAGTTTGAACATAGTTATATATACCACCCTCAACAAGAATAGTTTCATCCTCACTAGATGATCTTGGAATACATGGTTCCGGATTTTCATCATCATAAAGGATTGTATCATGGTCATCATCATCATCATCATCGTCATCACCATACAAATTATGAGACAATTTGCCATCCTCTTTTTTATTAATGTTTTGGAGTTCTGAAAATATAAATATTTTACTATATATATATATATATACAAATATTATTTTATATGTATTTAACCAACCTTTTTGAGCTCCATCCGAAATATTATTTTCAACTTTTTTATTTATGTTTTGGAGTTCTGAAAATATATATATATATATATATTAGTATATAAAATTATATATATATATATATATATATATATATATATATTAAACTCACCTTTTTTTAATTTACTCGAATTATTATTTTCATCTTCTATTTTTATATTCTGTAAAAACAAACATATTTCCCTACTCAATCAGATTATGATATAATATCACTATTAGTTATTTTGAAATCGTTAATATCGTTAATTGATATTTTATCTGTGCTAATCTGACTTTCTTTTTTATTTAAATATTCAACCATCATTTGAGCTGCTAAATTTCTCTTTCTTAAATATATTCCATTAATTCTTTCTGCTTCCTCTATTTCAATTTCTTGGATTTGTGGACCATCACTAAGATAACCTGTTTCTTCTTCTTCTATCTCTTCTCTTTTACTCTCTTGTTTGGAGAGAAGATCAGCATCCTTTGATATTTTTTCATAGACAATCCTATCTTTTCGTCTCTCTGCATTAGTTACTGTTTGGGATAAAACTTCTGCAAATTCAAAACAATTTATTCTTAAAGTTACTAAGGGGGTATTAGTATTGCGTTTAGATTTTTTGTGGCGGTGGCGATTAGATAAATATTTTAAATTCATACGCTTAGATTTACTTAAACTTCGCCTAGAATGTGTTCTTCTATATATATTATTGTAATGACATTTAACTCCTACTGTAGCAGTTTTGTATTGGATGGTAAAGAATCTGTTTAGACCCCTTCTTCCCAAATCCATATGGCCTCCTATTCTCCTTTCATTTTCAACTAATTTTTGCTTAAAATTCTCAATTATACCTCTCTTTGTGAATTCGATTTGAGTGTTGTGTATGTTTTCAGTGCTTTTTAATTTATGAGTACCCTGCAGTTCCACAATTGAGTTAAGCGCCCAATCATCACGAAGCCGACTGCGACGTCGGCAGAGAAGCCAGCGACGCCGGCAGAGCTGAGCGCAACGGCGGCAAAGCGACGCGCTCTCAGTCGGGAGAAGAGAACGCACAAAAAGTAATTTTGGGCTCTCCCTCTCTCGCCATGTCTCAGACGGAAAAGTGCGTGTGATGGGAAGGAGGCCCAGCAACTAAAATATATAGACTTTTGTGCACCCTTGCCTTTTGAATAATGCAACATTTGTTCGTAAATGATAAAACAACCATTTAAAATAATAGGTTTCTGTTTCCAAATATTTGTATTTCTTACAAAAATTTATAGGTTTATTAATATTATTTAATAATATGTGAAGTTTTAAGAATATATTTTTATAAACCGATTTGCATAGTCGGATATGTCTATAAATACCCTGCTTTTATGTGCAAGATGCATAGACCAAACGGGACATGCCAAAAAAACAGAACAACAACGGATTAGCGGAACCGTTGTTGTTGTTGCTTGTTGTTTTTCTGGAAGGCACGCGACTTTTTTCGTCTTTTTCACTTGGGTTTACTTATGTGAAGGAGTTAGAATTGCACGCAATTAAGGTAGTTAAATAAAATAAACCAGTGGTTTAAAAGTGATACCTATACGATTCCCAGTTAAGTCTGTCGCAGACCAATATTAATTTAATCAGTGAGAGTAAAATCAAGTTAATGTACATTAAAAAAATGGAAAATACAAGATTCCCAAAAAAACACGGGGCGGAAAAAAAATAGCTGTGAAAAATATTAATTTTTGACGTGAAAAACAACAAATGATGCATATAAATAAACAAATGAATGAATCTGTGAAGAAATTTGAAAATCTTATTGAGTGCTAAGTTCCTAGGGACCAAAAATAAGAGATGTTTGTTTTTATAACTTATGATTTTTTGTATTAATAACATTAAAGCACAATTTTTATTTTTGTGTAAGTAAACAAACATGGCTATTTAAATAAAAATCTCAAACATCTCTAATTTTCCGTCCCTGGAAAATTGTTATTTTTTCCGCATCTGCAAAATAAATAAATGATTTAATAAATAATAAAAAAAATGCATAAATAATTTTTTACAACAAAATAAAATAAATCAAGTGACCGAAAACAAAAGTTTGCAAATTTCTTCTCGATATTTTTTTAATTTTCTTTTATTTTTAGACAAGGCTGATGGTAAATCTATAAAAAAATGGAAGGCTAAGTCGTTCCATCTTAAGCATATTATCCGAGGAACTTGTTCTGTCCCACAACTTGGAGGGGGGGCAAAACAAGAGGAGGCTCATACTACCTAAATTTCGCCCGTGCCTTATTAAGTAAGTTTTTGTTGAGGCTGAAAACTATTGTTTGTAAGTTTAATTTTTAAAAGACTTCTGGGATTTTTACATTGAACGCCAAAGATAACATTTCTTTTATTATAAATAAATCTTACAAATAACGACTACTTTCGGTCACTCGTTTTTATTCTCGTCTTGTTTTATTTTTAAAACTAATTTTTTTCTAATACTAGATGCAATCGCCCTGGTGGATCCCTCGGAGCCTCCAGAAAAGGAGCTGCAGAAGGCAATGCGGTGCATTAAAAACTTGAGTTGTACCAAAAAAAAGGCAACGCCGGCACCAGATGCTGAGGAGGAGGTGCCAGCGATAACACCGGAAACCCATGAGCTCAAATTTTAAAATAAACAAATAAAAATTAAAATTACAACTGAAATTTTTTTGCTGCTAAGCGCTCAACGTGTGCTGAATATGTGCTTTTACCGCTGCTCAATCGAGCGCTCAACATGTGCTGAATGTGTGCTTTTTCCACTGCTCAATCGAGCGCTCAACATGTGCTGAACGTGTGCTTTTTCTGCTGCTCAAAAAAGCGCTCAAAAGGGCGCTCAAAAAAGCGCTCAATGCGTGCTATTTTTTGAGCACTGATGAACCCTAGGACATCCCTATGTTAATTTAAGCACTTAGTTCCATACAAATTGTGCGCTCATTGAGCGCTCAGTGATGAGCTTTTTGCAGTGATTGAGTGCTGAATAAGCGCTGAATGGTACTGCAGGGTAGTGTTCCTTTTTATTGGAACCCGACTTACACTTTCAAATTCTGTATCACTATCACTGATCCCCAACACTAATTCTTGTGACGTATTACTAAATGTTGGTGCTCGACTTACGTTTTCAAATTCTCTCTCACTATCATTTATACCCATATTAATTTTTTCTGATTTTTCATCTCCTATGGTTTTATTTTCTATGTGATCAACACTTTCATTTTCGCTATTAAAATCAAAAAGATTGGTTGGGGTTGTAGTTGTTGATGTAGCTGTTTTTGTTGTATCTTCTTCCAGAAGTTCTTTTTTTAATGTAGTTGCTGCTGTTGTAGTTGTTGTTTCTTCCTTCTCCTCCTCCTCCAGAATTCCCCTTCTCATTGTAGGTGTAGTTGCACTTGTTGTAGTTGAGGTAGATGTACTTGTAGTAGATGTTGATTTAGTAGTTTCTTCTTCAACTGTACTTGCACTTGTACTTGTTGTTAAGTCTTTTTCATTAATGCTACCATTAATAGCATTAAATATTTTAGTATCGAGTTCACTTTTTAAGTTTGGTTTCTCACTTTCATCAGTTGTCTTGTTTATGAGATCCATAAAAATATGACTGTCCTCTAGGATCTCAAATTTTAAGTCAATTTTAATGATTTTTTTTAGTTTTGGAACATTGATAAATAAGCCAATCGAATTATTGGAAGTCGATGGGTTTTCAATTAAAGCCATTTCATTGGGGAGTGGTACCATTTTCACCATCGGATTAAAGAGGGAAAGTATCACAAAAAATATTATAAAAACCGTCATTTTAATTTTGATTTTGTTTTTTTGACAATCGAACAAACGAACGAATGAATGAATAAGCAAACGATTCGAAATTGAGTTGCGTGAACGAATAGATGGAAACTGAACACTTTTTGATATTCTTCCGCCTTTATACCCTCCAGATTTGTATATATAAATATGTAACGTTCTGTTCAAATTCTTATCTGTACATGCTTTTCTTCACACTTTATAAATAGGAATTGCGTGATTGTGAAGAAACATAATTTATTTCACGCATTGACGTCAATGTCTACATTTATATTGTTCTTTATAGAATTTCGTTTTTATGAATCCAACTATCTTCTGATTTTGAAAGGCCTACCCAACGCACAAGCACATAATCAAGTTCCACCCAAAATTCTTATCTGTATATACTCTTTTAATCTAGCCAACGCACAAGCTCATAATCAAGTTCAGTTCCGTTTATAAATAGGAATTGCGTGCTTGTGAAGAAGAAACATAATTTATTTTCACGCATTGACGTCAATGCCTACATTTTAATTGTTCTTTATAGAATTTCGTTTTTATGAATCCAACTATCTTCTGATTTTGAAAAGCCTAGCCAACGCACAAGCAGATAATCACCTTTTTGTTTCACAATCTTTTCAACAAGATAAGTATTAGGGAATTTTGTTTTTTTAATTTCTTGTTTATAGAAACCACCTTGTACTGGATCACCCTTCAAGTCCTCAAGTAAATATGTGGTGGGGGATGTATTTTGTACTTTCCGAATTCGAAAAATTTCCGTTGTCCAGTTTGGGGTATAGCCTTTTTCAAAGACATGTTTATATTTACTTATTCGTACATGATCCCCCTCTTTAAAGTCCCCATTTGTAAATATTTTTAGATGATTGTATGATCTCATCAAAATCTGTTTTTCATTTTTAGCATTGACGTCAATAGGCTTCATTTTAATCGTTCTATGCTTCCTGTTATTATAATTATTAATCAACTCTTTGTATATTTGAAGCCAAGTATATTTTCCATTAAAACTAAACTCACGCCACATAAGTTCTTTTATTGTTCTATTAAAACGTTCCACAATAGATGCTTTAAGAGTACTAAATGTTGAGTAATGATTAATTTCATATCTTTTCATCAATTCTCTAAATTGTCTATTATAGAATTCATTTCCATTATCTGTTTGTAAATTCTTTGGTACTCCACGACCAGATTTCATTATTTTTTCCATTGCTTTTGTAACTTCATCTGCACTTTTTGATTTTATTGCTTCACCCCATCCATATTTAGAAAATGTATCTATTACTGTTAACAAATACCTATACCCCCTATTTGATGATGCATATGCCCCCATTTCAACCAAATCAGCCTGCCATAAATCATTAATACCCTTTACTATAACTCTACGTCTTGGGAAATTCTTGAATGATGGGCGATGTAACTCATTTACAATATCTCGTTTACTCATAGCTTTATTTTATCTGGTATAAATGGTTTCTTCTCTAAAGATTCAGTTTTACCTTTTAAAACTGAGGTTGGTGCAATTATATAATTGAAAATGTTACTTTCCATTTCATTTATATCCTCCACTACCTTATTAAAAGTTTTCATGAGAAATTCCAATTTTTTAGAAATTTCACTCACTTTTCCCTCAATATTATTGATTCGAGGTCTTAATCTAAAGATTTGTTGTTTCTGCGGTTGCTTAGAAATTTCATTAGATGTATTCTGTACTACTTTACTTATTTCATCATCAATATAAATCTTTGTTGCAATATCATTTTCATGAATGGGGGGTAGGGAATTTTTAAATCGTTTCCTCTGAACATTTAAATGTCCATCATAATCATTAAGTATACTTTGAAATTTTTCTAGACCTTTTGTTATATCTCTTGAGTACTCTTTCTCATTTAAAAAACAACCAAACTTATCAACTGAGATTTTAATTATAAAATAAATAATGAAAGAGTGGTATATTTATGTATGATCCACATTAATTGTTAAAACTTCTTCTTCGTTTACACGATGTGCAAATGGACTTTTCCGAAGTATTATTCCATCTATTTGTGTCTGATCAGAACGAATGATTGGTGGAGGTTTTTTTAAATGTTGGTTTATGAATTTGTTAAAATTTTCCAATTTATCAACAAACTCTTTTATTGAATTATGTATAACTCCATTTAAGTTATCATTTTTATTACTTTACTTTCCAGCTGTGATACTCTTTTATTTCGTAGTTGAAATGATTTAGTTATAGTTTCCATTTGATATGATTTCGCTTCATTAATTTTATCATCAACATACAATTTAATAGCCAAATCATTTCCATTTATTGCTTTGAAGAGTTTTTAATTCTTTTTTTCTGAACATTTATGTGACCATCAGTGTCTAGATATATACCTGTAAGACTCTCAACTTCCCTTTTGAAAAGCAAGGAAAAATCTCTATCATTTGAAAAGTGACCAAACTTGTCAATAGACATTTTACTATTAAACAAAATGAGAAAATGTTTTTTGTTTTATTAATATATTATTTTTGCTTCCCGCAATTCTTCTATTATTGAAAGAATTTCATTAGTATGGTTATTATTACCAGCAGCTCTCGATGCCATTAAGAGTTGCAATCTTTCAACAAGTTCATTAACATTATCCCAATATACATAGTTTGGTGGTATTTTTTGTAGTCTCATATACCCAGAACCAGTATGTTCTTCATTTACTGAAGATGATATTAATGGTTTAATGACCATCTGGTTGATAGTTTCTTTTGTGAGCACTTGTTTCAATTAAAATGTTTTTATATGATTCTAAATCATTCTTAGTATAATCCTTAGGACTATTATGAAAAATTAAAGAGTATAGACCTGGTGATAGAGTCCATAAATTTCCACTTCCTAATTCCATCAAATTTTTTTTAATTTTAAGTGTTGTATTACCCAACATTAAAATATTATTTTCTTCTCTTGGTCCATAGCTATTGTCTAAAATCTTTTCTTGCTTTAACTGATTAATGTTGAGATTGTACTTCACCCCGGTATCTTCATATACACTTTCATTTAAATCATCTGTGTGAGGCTGTTGTGAAACATCGGATTCATCTATAAGAGACTGTTGTGAAACATCAGATTCATCTATAAGAGACTGTCGTGAAAAAGCATCAACATAAGCATCACTCTCACTATCACTTTCGATTACTCTCTCGTGTTCCCTTTTTTCTTTTTTACTTTTAGGTACTCTTATTTTCTCTTTCTTGAACTTAGTCTTAATATCATGTGTATCATTAATATATTCCTTTTTATTCAATTTTTTATTTTCAGTGAGTAATTCATGTAAAGGTTCTGTAATAGGCTTAAAAGTTTCCTCCAAATTTGATACGTTCTCATTTTTTATTTGTTTCAATTCATCAAATTTTCTTTTTAATGAATTTCTACTTTTCGTCAACTGTTCTAAAAGTTTACGCTTCATTGTTGTCGTTTTCTCTGATACTCATGTGCTACTGGGAAAAATGTACTATAATTTAAATATTTATAACAAAGGGTTTGAGTTTGAGTTTTATGAAATTTTTTTTTTATTTTTATTTATCAAAATAGATACATTAATAATATTAAAAATAAATACATTTTAAGCTTTATTTAATTCTAAATAGAGATTGTTATCATTCCTTTTAATAATACAAAAAAGATTATCATTTATATATTCAATTGCTGAATCATCTAAACTATCTGAGTATCGTTCCGACAAGTACAGCATATACTCTTCAAGTTCAAGAGTGAGGGCCATCCCAAAGGTGGTTTTCTTACGTTGAGCTCGTTGAATAGGGTAGTACACCCCCGATTCCATCCTCGTCTTTGTTAAAATAGGCATATGCATACCCATCGCGACTCCACTCGAGAGCGCATAGTAACATATATAAGTACACTCCTTTATACATAAGTATATAGGTACATAGCCGTCTCTCTGCCGCCGCCTGCGAGCAGCGCAGCTACGAGACTTAGCCTTAATTAGACTTAAAGAATATTGTAAAAATCAGAGACTCTTCGATCGTTGGAGCGGCACCATTGCTGCTCCAAATAAACCCTAAAATAAAACTAAATGAAAATAAAATACAAACTTGAAACAATCTTATTTCATGGCGACCGTGACTAGAGTCACAAGGAGCAGCGGATCAGAAAGATAATACATGGAGGATATACCAAAAAAATAACCCGTCTGAGTGAGTAGAGTGTGCGTTATGGTACGTGGAGGTCAGAAGAATAAAATTAACAAAAGAATAGCCCGCCTAAAATGGCTGCTATTTGCTCAACCAACACCGCCCGCATGGAGTACAGCGCAAAAACTTTACAACGAGCTTGAATTTTTAAAGGAAACCCTCCAAAATAGAGTACCATAAGTCACAACTCACTCAGAAAATCAAATACAAGTTATAAAAAAACAAGGAAGAACGCTATAGTCGAGTACCTCGACTATCAGATACCCGTTACTCAAAGGGAAATGGAGATATGCAAGCAGCAAAGCGAAATTAAAATGCGCCACCTACCGGCGGTAGACAGATTTAAGCGTTATGGGCGTTAGAGTGGGCGTGGCAGAATTATTTTTGGATCAATCGATAGGTATTGACGACACCAATACATTTCAGTTAAAATTATTTATCTAGCATGCAAATTGTGGGCGTCACAGGTTTTCGCGGTTTGTGGGCGTTTAAGTGGGCGTGGCAAACTTTTTTTTAGGTCAATCGATAGGTTTTGATGAGAAAAATACATTTCAGTTAAAATTTTCTATCTAGCATAAAAACTGTAGGAGTTACAGTTTTGGGCGGTTTGTGGGCGTTAGAGTGGGCGTGGCAGTCTACTGAAACAAACTTGCGCTGCGTAAGAAGCTCAGGAATCTGTACGCCAAATCTCAATAGCCTAGCTCTCATAGTTTCCGAGATCTCAGCGTTCATCCGGACGGACAGACAGACGGACAGACGGACAGACGGTCAGACGGACAGACGGACAGACGGACATGGCTAGATCGACTCGGCTAGTGATCCTGATCAAGAATATATATACTTTATGGGGTCGGAAACGCTTCCTTCTGCCTGTTACATACTTTCCGACGAATCTAGTATACCCTTTTACTCTACGAGTAACGGGTATAAAAACTAATAACGAAACCAAATATTCCCAAGCCACTGCCGAAACAACCACAAGTCTGCCCGACCGACTGCCCCGGACCTCTCAACTCTGCGGCATGCAATTACGCATGCATGAAGCCGAAGACCAGTGCGAAGACCAGCGCCGGTACCGCCTGAGCCAATAGGCCCAGGACAGCTGCAGCAGTTATCAAGCGTGGGAGGCACGACCGCCACCTGCGCCTTCGAAGGAACGTCAGCGTAGCCAAACTGGCGACGACCAGCTGACGTAGAAGGAAGAAAAAGAATCCAACTAAGCTGAAAACAAATTTTTTTTTTACCCATGCACTGCGTTGCATAATTTTTTTGATTGCACTACGATGCATATTTTTTTATATAATATAATATTTTGTAAAATTGAGCGGAACTTTTTCTGCCCGATTAGACGTGTAGCCCGTAAAGCTATGCAAAAAACAAGGTAGGAAGTTTGTTAATTTAAATGCGCAGTAATGCGATAAGTAAATTTTCAAGAGAAGATCATAATAATTTTAATAAAACACTTTATACACATAAAATACAAGTATATGCAAAACCCACCAAAATGACTTTGGACATAAAAACAGTGGATTCCACTGCCAATGTCATCAATAAGGTAGAATCTAGCAACATCAATCTATATTGGGTACATATACTCTTGATAATCATTGTTGTTATCATGTGCACCACTTTCTTTTACAAAATTTACAATATGCATAATAAATGTCTGAGAAAAAGGTACATGAGCCAGGGAAATGACCTGGATAAAATATAAGCAGCAAAACAAATAAAAAAAAAAAACAGCACAAACAACAGTGATTACACATAAATGTTAAACCCTAAAATCTAAGAAAATGAAATAAAAAAAAAAATATAAAAATATTTTAATATATTCTTCTTACAAAGTATGGCTAAACTAAAGGCATGGAATGGAACAAATTGTACGAGGAATTAGCAAACATTAAAACTAAATTTGACAGATCACACAAGTCACTAACCCAGAATAGACCTATCCAAAAGAACACGGTTAGGAAGCATGTTGAAATATTAGTAGAGTGCTTTAATGAAGCGCGAATGCTAATACATGATCACAGGGAAAGATTAACTCAAAATCATTGGTCACAGGTATCGAAACTTTTGATACGACTACGAACTAATTTAATATTTGTTAAACAAAAGTTCAGTTTAGAATTATCGGTACCAACCGTTCTTAACACTCCAATAAAAGTTGACACTGCACCTGACCCGGAATCAACAGAAGCGAACGAATCGGAGTCAGAAGAGCTTCCCGAAGTAAACCTCAAAATAGAAGATGAAGATTTAAATAATCTTACTATTCCGGCGGTATACACTGATCTGGACAATTCAACAGATTCAGATACTTCAAGTGTAATAGAAAACAAAATAAGTAACTCTATCACAATGGCACAATCAAATATTGACTTTATTAATACAGCATCCAAGCTTATACCAGTTTTTGATGGTAAGGCTGAAAATTTAACAAGTTTCATTGATGCTTTACAAATAATAGAATCAATAAAAGGCGAGCACGAAGAATTAGCTGTTTCCATAATTAAAACAAAGCTAAAAGGTGTCGCCAGAAATCTAATCGGTAATGAAGCAACAATTACTGAAGTGATTTCCAGACTAAGAGGCAACGTCAAAGGCGAAACTGTTGAAGTATTATCAGCGAAGCTGATGAACCTACAGCAGCGCAATAAAACTGCTAGCCAATACACACAAGAAATTGAGCAGATGACGAAAGCCTTAGAAGGTGCATTTATAACAGATGGTTTATCTTTAGAGCTAGGCAGAAGTTATTCCACGCAGCATGCAGTCAAGGCAATGACTAAAAATTGCACAATCGATAAGGTAAAACTTATCATGCAAGCTGGCACCTTTAGTACTATGAACGATGCCGTTTCCAAATTTGTCAATAGTGTCACTGAAGCAACTGGACAGTCAAACACCGTCCTATATTTCAAGAACTATCCACAGCGCGGCTCAAATCGCGGCCGTGGAAATTATAGAGGTAATTTTCGTGGTAATCACAATAACTATAACAACAATTACCAAAATAACAATAGAGGACGAGGCCAATATAGAGGAAACTCTAGAGGTGGTAGTAACTCGAACCGAGGCCACAATGGCAATAACCAAAGCAATGTCAGAATTACCCAAAATACTAACCAAAACACATCGGAAAACTCCCAAAGCCCTTTAAATACTCAACAATAAAAGAAGTCAGAGTTCACACTATTAATCTCCGCCAAAATATATTCGTTTCATTTTTCAATGTAGCTACTGGAAAAGAACTTATCTTTTTAATAGACACAGGTGCAGACATTTCCATTTTAAAAGAAACTTCGGATAACTTCCAAAACATCCAAGATGATTACATCATAGACATAAAAGGCATAAGTAACGAAATAACCAAATCCCAAGGTTTACCTTCTATAGAGATACAGACAACTAAATACATAATCCCACACGATTTTCATATCGTAAATTCACATTTCCCTATTCCATACGATGGAATATTAGGCATCGACTTTATTAAAAAATACAACTGTCAATTAGACTTCAAGCCATCTGAAGATTGGCTTATAATTAGACCCAATAATTTAAAATTTCCAATTAATGTACCAATAGCTCATAGTGCTGGCAATAATTCAATACGTCTGCCAGCAAGATCCCAAGTTATTCGGAAAATTGAACTTAATTCAAAAGAAGACAGTGTATTAATTCCAAATCAGGAAATTCAGTATGGTATTTACGTTGCAAATACCATAGCAACATCCAATAATGCCTTCATAATGCTAATAAACACAACAAATACCGACCAAGTAGTCAGTACAGATAACCTAACATATGAACCACTTTCGAACTACGATGTAGTCAACACAAATCCAGACAATAGAAAAAAATCCGTACTATCACAACTTTCAAAAAACTTCCCTACACAGTTCAAGCCACAGCTTTCTAGCTTATGCACCCAGTATAGCGATATATTCGGATTGGAAACCGAATCAATAACCACAAATAATTTTTATAAACAAAGACTGAGATTAAAAGATGATGAACCAGTCTATATAAAGAACTATCGAAGCCCACATAGTCAGGTGAACGAAATACAAAAGCAAGTAGGAAAATTAATCTCTGACGGTATTGTCGAACCGTCAGTATCCGAATATAATAGCCCATTCTTACTTGTTCCTAAGAAAGCATCCCCCGGGTCAAATGTAAAGAAATGGCGATTAGTAATTGACTACCGCCAAATTAATAAAAAATTACTTTCTGATAAATTCCCATTACCTAGAATTGATGATATTTTAGATCAACTAGGTCGAGCTAAATACTTTTCATGTCTTGACTTAATGTCAGGATTCCATCAAATTGAACTAGAAAAAGGCTCAAGAGATATAACGTCTTTTTCAACGAGCAACGGCTCATATCGCTTCACGCGATTACCCTTCGGATTAAAAATAGCTCCTAATTCGTTTCAGAGAATGATGACTATTGCGTTCTCTGGTCTAGAACCTTCTCAAGCATTCCTTTATATGGATGACTTAATTGTAATTGGTTGTTCCGAAAAACATATGCTTAAGAACTTAACAGATGTTTTTGAGAAATGTAGGAAATACAACCTAAAGTTACATCCAGAAAAATGTTCATTTTTTATGCATGAAGTGACTTTTCTAGGTCATAAATGCACTGATAAAGGAATACTTCCAGATGACAAGAAATACGATGTCATTATGAACTACCCAGTTCCGCACGACGCGGACAGTGCTAGACGTTTCGTAGCATTCTGTAACTATTATAGACGTTTTATAAAAAATTTCGCCGACTATTCACGGCACATAACAAGATTATGTAAAAAGAATGTTCCTTTTAAATGGACGGATGAGTGTGAAAATGCATTTCAATATTTAAAAACAAAACTTATGGAACCTACATTGCTACAATATCCAGATTTCACTAAAGAATTCTGTATAATAACGGATGCAAGTAAGCAAGCATGTGGAGCGGTTTTAACTCAAAACCACAATGGTCTCCAACTTCCCATTGCATACGCATCAAGAGCATTTACAAAAGGTGAAAGTAACAAATGTACTACTGAGCAGGAATTAGCTGCAATTCATTGGGCAATATTACATTTTAGACCATATATATATGGAAAACATTTCTTAATAAAAACAGACCATAGACCTTTAACATACCTTTTCTCAATGATCAATCCCAGTTCTAAACTGACACGTATGAGGCTCGAACTAGAAGAATACGACTTTACAGTCGAATATTTAAAGGGAAAAGATAATTATGTAGCCGATGCGTTATCAAGGATAACCATCAAAGATCTACAAAATATAACTGGAAATATATTGAAAGTCACTACTAGATATCAAAATAGACAAAAATTCCGCGCGGAAAATCAAGAACAAGAATTGCCTATGCAATCCTTAAATAAAGCTTCTAAGCCCAACGTATACGACGTCATAAACAATGATGAAGTACGTAAAGTAGTGACCTTGCAGATAAAAAATACGTTATGTTTATTTAAACAAGGCAAAAAAATTACTGCAAGATATGATGTCAGCGATTTATATACTAATGGAGTTATTGACTTAGATCAATTTTTCCAAAGGCTTGAAATGCAAGCCGGTATACATAAAATCAGCCAACTCAAAGTGGCACCGTGGGAAAATATCTTTGAACATACTTCAATAGATAATTTCAAATTAATGGGCAATAAAATCTTGAAAACATTAAGAGTAGCGCTACTCAACCCGGTGACCCAAATAGCAAATTTAAAAGAAAAAGAAGCAATTTTGTCTACATTTCATGACGATCCAATTCAAGGAGGTCATACTGGCATATCAAAAACTTTGGCCAAAGTAAAAAGACACTATTACTGGAAAAATATGTCTAAAGATATAACTGAGTACGTAAGAAAATGTCAAAAATGCCAGAAAGCCAAAATAACTAAACACACGAAGACCCCTTTAACAATTACTGACACACCAATAAATGCTTTCGACAGAGTGATAGTGGACACTATTGGTCCACTACCAAAATCAGAAAATGGCAATGAGTATGCAGTCACTTTAATATGTGACTTAACTAAGTATTTAGTTGCCATACCTGTTCCGAATAAAAATGCTAATACTGTCGCTAAAGCAATATTTGAATCTTTTATCCTGAAGTACGGTCCACTGAAGACGTTCATTACGGACATGGGAACAGAATATAAGAATTCAATTATAGACGATTTGTGCAAATATTTAAATATTGAAAATATTACATCCACAGCACACCACCACCAGACAGTTGGAACAATAGAAAGAAGTCATAGAACTTTCAATGAGTACATTCGATCTTACATATCGGTTGATAAAACTGATTGGGACGTATGGCTTCAATATTTTGTCTTTTGTTTCAACACGACCCCCTCTATGGCACATACTTATTGTCCATATGAGCTAGTATTCAGTAAAACAAGTAATTTACCAAAACATTTTAATAGCATAGATAGTGTAGAAGCACTATATAATATAGATGACTATGCTAAGGAGAGTAAGTATAGATTAGAAGTAGCCTATAAAAGAGCTAGAGTTATGTTAGAAGCAAATAAGAATAGAAATAAACTACTATACGATCATAAAGCAAATGATATAGATATATCAGTAGGTGACCAAGTTTTATAAAAAAACGAGACGGGTCATAAGTTAGATCCTAAATATACAGGTCCGTATATAGTAACGGAAATAGGAGATAGAGATAACATAGTAATAACAAATAATAAACAAAAAAAACAAACAAACCATAAGGATAGATTAAAAATCTTTATTTCATAAATTGCACGTAGTATGGCCATACAAAGACACACATACATAGATAAATAAATACACATATTCTCTTAATAATTTCATTTTCTTTGATTCTAATAACAAAATACAAAAAATAATAATACAAAAAAAAAAAGTGTATTAATTAAAAATTTTTACTATAAAAATAACTTCATTATATTACGTTATTTTTCAAAAGGAGGGAGATGTAGTATGCACATACATTGAATACCCACTGTACCGAAAGTACTTAAAGGGTAAGCACTGTAACACTTTGTTGCAGTGTTTACATATTTTAAAGTCCCCTAAGTGGCCGAAATATGAACCGATCGCTATGGCTTAGCCCGCACACAGAAAGTGCTAGCGTCGGCATAATTGCAACGAACGGACAGCATATGCATACCCCTCGCGACTCCACTCGAGAGCGCATAGCAACATATATAAGTACACTTCTTTATACATAAGTATATAGGTACATAGCCGTCTCTCTGCCGCCGCCTGCGAGCAGCGCAGCTACGAGACTTAGCCTTAATTAGACTTAAAGAATATTGTAAAAATCAGAGACTCTTCGATCGTTGGAGCGGCACCATTGCTGCTCCAAATAAACCCTAAAATAAAACTAAATGAAAATAAAATACAAACTTGAAACAATCTTATTTCAGTTGTTGATTTTAGTTGTTATTTTAACAGTTGTAACTGATTTTGTTGTTTAATTTACCTGTTTTTAGCAGTTGCAGCTGTTTTTGTTGTTAATTTTAGTTGTTTTTTAGCAGATGTAGCTGTTTTGTTGTTGTTTTCAGCTGTTTTTAGCAGTTGTATCTGTTTTAATTGTTGTTGTTGTCTTACTGTTTTAACTGTTTTTTATGTTGTTCTTCTTGTTGCTGATTTTGATGATTGCAAGATTTTTTTAGGGTGAAACTTTAGGATGAGAACGTTTTAGCTTGAAACTTTTAGGTTGAGACTGTTTGCAGGTGGTTTTTAAATGTGTGTTAGAATAACTTTTGATCGAGTTTCTATACCTTGAGGTAAACTAACCCTCCCTGTTCTCTCTCATTCTTGATTTAGCATCGACCAATCATTGCAGTGAATAGCATGTAAATAGGGTGGGTTTCAAGAATCATAGAGAAATTACTTGATCATAGTGTAAAAGTTAGGGTGGGATAGAGAGAGTAAGAATTGGAGGGACAGGTGTCCACAGTTGGTACTATTAAAGTCTTGTTTTCTCTCATAGTTATAGTTAATGTTATTCCCCAAGTATTTCACAATTTCTTTTGGGGGTTGTAAATTTCCAAAACTATCAAAGTAATGTATACTTTTTTTATTTTTGTTATAAGCTACCCAATGTGTACCATTTGATGAACTATCATCTAGGTTTATAATTCCTGACTCTTCTCTCCAAGGAGATTTGGGGAGTGAGTCTCTCATAAACACACCTCGGAAATGTGGAATGTACTTTTGAGCAAAATTCAAAATTTCGAAATTTGAAACAGGTTTTTTAGGTAGCTTAGTAATTAGTTTTTTGGATTTCCTCTAAATGGATTAAGATATAATCCATAACCTTTTCTATAAGGTTTAAGAAACATACCTTCACCCACCTTAATACTTTCCATTTTCTTATTATGTTGCTTACTCTCTTCTAATTGTTTTTTCCCCATATTTGCATTATTAATAGTTTTAGCAATAGCTGCACTACCAGAGGCGAGACTACCTAATGCACTTAGTGCAGTCAAAATGGGTACAATAGGTAAAAAACCACCAATTTTCGGTAAATTAATAATACGAGGAATCTTAATTTTTTTTTTATTTCTGCCAATTGATTTATTGACTGCTTTACGTGCAACCTTAATCGCACTCATTAGATCTAGTGGCTTCTGAGTTTTCAATGCCCGCATTCCTGTTTGGATAACATTTGAAAAACTCTTTACCTTTGATTTCCTTTTCTTACACTTTCTCTTTGTTCCCTTTTTCACACCCATTCCGAATTTCTTTTTTGTTTTCATAATATTTGTAATCAAGTATGCTGCTGTTTTCTCTGCAATACTACTATCTTTTGAACCAACACGTTCCCACGCTTTATTTATTAGTACTGCGTCAGCCTTATGTTGATCAGCTAGATCCTTATATTGTGAATATGCAATATCATGTACTCTACAAGCTTCATCCAATTTATTTATCCCACGATCACCGCGCTCCAACCTTTGTTTTAGCTTTGTTCCAGGTCCACAAAAATTATAACCAGGAATATGTACTTCAAATGGAAGTGTGTTAATTATTTTGTTGATAATACCACTACCTCGTTTCAAGTTTAAACTCTGACTGCAACAATTATAAAAACTTTTACCCATTTTATATAATGTTTAATCAAGGAGCATTTCTCATCGAATGAAGTACATTACACACGGGAATATGCGTTTAATACGTCAAAAACAAGAAATCTGTGTTAGAAATATCGAGGGTGGTGATCATTCATTAACAAATTCAGTTCCACGACATAGTTCTTTATTACCCAATACAATAAGTGCATTGGTTGGTTCCAAAACATCTAATACGTGATAACGCGAATATGATTATAATGTTTAAACAAGATGATTTAAATATGCGTCATATATATCGTGATCATGTAAATACTGATATGTCCTATGATTCATTTATGAAAATTTGTCAAAAGTGTTGGAGTGATAAATACGGATTCCTCATAATAAGTAAAGATAACGATATGGAAAAGGGAAGATACAGGAAGGGTTTTAATGAATTTATAATTATTTGAGAATATAAGTTTCATTCTGTAAGCTATATTTTCACAGTACATTATTAGACCCCAAAATGAGTAGATCATTCACTCTTACATTAAATGGCAATGAACCCATTACAAACATTTCTTATTTCCCACCCATTGAACTGACAAATGGTGAATATGAGTGTGCACTCATTGACTTTCATATGTACAACTCTATACCCAATGTTGATATAAATAATAATCTATTTCATATTGGTGATAAAGTAATTCAACTTCCAATCGGGTCATATGAACTCAATGATATTTATGATTTTCTAAAAAATAAACTAAAAGATTATGATCTTGAGAAAACATTTCAAATGGAGAGTAATAATAACACACTTCAAGTTCATATTACAACTACCAAGGAACCTATTTATTTTAATAGAAACAACTCCATTGGACAATTGCTTGGTTTCAATAAAAAAATAATTTACCCCGACTTGAAAAAAACATATATATCTGATCAACCTGTCAACATTTTAAAAATAAACACAATACGCTTAGTATGTAATATTGTAAGCGGCTCATATATTGATAGTAGACAAGATCATTCATTATACGAATTTGGAATTAATGTTCCACCAGGCTATAAAATGAATATCACACCACACAATCTTATTTACTTACCAGTCAACACTAGAGAAATAAGTACACTCTCTATTCACATAACTGATCACAACGGTGAATTAATAAATTTACGCGGTGAAAACTATACAATTCGTTTACACTTAAGATTAATACAATGATTATATACAATAAAAGAGGTGATACCTACCATCATCAGCACACTTTAAAACATAAAGTTATAGGAAGAGGATCGAAACCAAAAAGACACACACTTACATTAAAAAATAAGTTAATTCTTAAATCATTGGGCTTCAAAGTGCGAGTTTAACTAAAGTCATGGGGTTGAATGAAATATTGGCAGTACGGGAAAAACCTTTCTCTGATGAAAGTATATCAAAGAAGGAATATCACAGCTATCAACCCTATCAACAATCATTTAAACCAAATGATGAGATAAGAATTACAATCCAAAATCAAGATTTATATGTACTCCCCCATGAGAGTCTTCTAAATTTTCAAGGAGATGTTACCCTAATTAAGGAAGGGGGAGCGGTAGAAACTCAAAATGTTATTGCGAGAATGAGAAATAATTGTATGGCATACTTTTTAGATGAAATACGCTATGAAATCAATGGTGTTGAAATAGATAGAACAAGATTTAGTGGTATTACTTCTACAATAAAAAACTTTGTTTCTTTAAATCAATTTGAAAGCAAGAGACTTTACAATTCTGGATGGAGTGGAGGACCCGTTTTCAATTTAACCCCCCACTTCAACTTTTCAATACCCCTTAAAAACCTACTTGGATTTGCTGAAGATTTCAAAAAAGTATTATTAAATTGTAAACATGAACTAGTACTATTAATATCAAAAAATTTTAATGATGTACTTGAGCAAGATAAATTTGAGAATGCACAATTAGTCGGAAAATATCATCTCAATATGACTAATATTACATGGAAAATTCCTCATATAACACCCAGCGATTCAACGAAAATTAAAATGTATGATATTATAAAAAGTGGAACCAATCTACCGATTGCATTCCGTAGTTGGGATACATACATTAATCCTAAACTAAGTAATGGAACAAATCATCTTTGGAATGTTAAATTAGCTGCTAACCGAGAACGTCCACGATTTGCTTTAATTGGATTTAAAGATAACCACTATCTGATTACAAACAATTTAAGAAACCTAAAGGTCTATTTAAACTCTGAAACTTATCCCTACGATGACTTAAACTTGGACTTTGATAAAGATCGATTTGCTCACCTGTATGATATGTACTGCAAGTTTCAATTTAGCTACTATAACCGAAGTGAATCTCCTTTACTATCACCTACAGACTTTAAAACTAAAGCTCCTATTATCGTAATTGACTTATCATATCAAAATGAAATGGTTAAATCGGGACCCATTGATGTTAGGATTTCAATTGAACTTACCAAGCCCGCTATCGAAAATTTTCAAGTATATTGCGTGCTCATACATGATCGTTTAGTTGAATATAACCCGTTGAATGGTCTAGTTCAGCGGATTGTCTAACAATTAATCAATCAATCATGAGTGAAGATATTGTTGCAATTGATGTTCAAGGATTTCTTGGGAACAACAATAAATTTATTCTAAAGGAAATTGGAGTCGTATTCAAAAACAAGACAATCTTGAATTCTAATTTTATCATACACTCTCCACATGATTTTATTGAATTGAATAAGAAATGTAGAAAAACAGCTACTTGGCTAACAAAAAAACATCACAAAATTTATTGGAATGATGGAGTATACTTTTTCAAAGAAACACAAATGTATTTAAGAGAAATAATTAGAAAACAGGAAATAATTTGTAAGGGATATCAAAAAAGGTTATTCCTACAAAAATTTTTAAAAATTGATAATGTAATTAACATTGATGAAATTGGTTGTCCCTCTCTAAAAATAATGGATGGAAAGCACCTTCCATATTGTTCATTACATGCTCGGGATGGTGTCTGCTCTCTGAACAATGCTCATAAAATCTTAAACTTTTACACAAACGAAAACTCCTAAACACCTTTTAAACAATTCATTTACATTTTGAGAGTCGGGAAAATAGGTTTACGAAATGACTGATTCTAATAACAATCTTAATATACCGACTTATTCATCTTTAATAAATAAAATTAATTTTTTTATTAATACATTTGGAAATATGATTTCAAAAGAGGACTTGAAATTACTACTGGAGACAAGGAACATGTTCATGGGTACTGACGTAAAGGAGTTTATAAAAACAACATTTGGAGAACATTTAAATTTATGTACATTTTCTCATGATAATATAGAAACTTGTGCTTGTTTTCATATTGTAATTCAACAATATAGAGTTAGAAAATTAATTTCATCATATATTGAAATTTTTATATAAAGAGAAAACCAAAAAAAAAAAGAAAATTTCTATTGTTTTGAATTTGTTTTCGAGGGTGGGTCTATCATCAGCTGTTGCATTTTTTAACATCTGTTTTCTAAGTATAATACAACGAGTTATCTCTACCAAACTTTAGTTTAAGATAAACATTCAGACTATTACGTTGAAAGAAAAAATTATTTCCTCAAAAATTGAAGAGTTCTTAAGGGAGCATGGAAGTGAGATCTTCAAGGAACATGCTACGAAATTGAAATCATTTCATACATTTTTTAAAGATGTAGAAGCCACCCCACTAATTCATTCAAAGTATGGAGAACACCTATCATCCTGTGCATGGGCATATGATGATTGTAAAGTTGGACGCCTTAAAATTGATGGAAAGATACATTCATTTATTTAAAAGACTCAATGTAAACTAATTTATGACGAATATATAGAAATAAAAACGTATTTGACTAAACCAACGATCTCATTTGTTTTTGTGTATAAATGTGTATATTCTGTTAGGAACCACCACCACAAGCACCGCCACCACCACCATCCCTCTTACACTCCTACGCTTACTTTCCCATCTAATGCTCGCTAAAGAGGGGAGAGGTTACCGAACTCACGCTTGTTTCACACCACAAAAGTATGCGGTCTAATATCCCTCAAACCAACACCTTTTGACCACAAGACCGTAGCCAGGTGTCACCTACAACCCTAATTGACTCAACAAAACGCCCACGCATAACAAAACAACTTCCCTTCCTCCTCCTCCTCCGCCTAAATATAGTTTTACAAATTCATACGCATGACAAAACACCCCTTGTAAAACGAATAGTTTTCTAAAACTGAACTACTTTCCACATTTCTCCTTAACACATACATTTTTTGAAAACTTAGAAGGTAACCGTTTTCTCTTTCTATAAACGCATGAGAATAAATTTTCAAATATGATTAAAGAAAAACGTATTTGACTAAACAAACGATCTCATTTGGTTTTGTTCTGTTAGGAACCACCACCACAGTCACCATTTTGACCACAAGACCGTAGGCAGGTTACACTAACAGGTGTCACCTACAACCCTAATTGAATCAACAAAACGCCCACGCATAACAAAACAACGTTTTTGTTACACTCCCACGCTCACTTTCCCATCTAATGCTCGCTAAAGAGGGGGAGGTTACCGAACTCACGCTTGTTTCACACCACAAAAGTATGCGGTCTAATATCCCTCAAACCAACACCTTTTGACCAAAAGACCGTAGGCATGTTACACTAACAGGTGTCACCTACAACCCTAATTGAATCAACAAAACGCCCACGCATAACGCCATCTAACCCAAGTTAGAAGCAACATAGTGACCTGTGTGCAACCATTGCACTCCACAAAATCCTACGCATGACAAGACACCTCCTATCACACACGCAAGCCAGGTGTCACCTACAACCCTAATTGACTCAACAAAACGCCCACGCATAACGCGTTCTAACCCAAGTTAGAAGCAACACAGTGACCTGTGTGCAACCATTGCACTCCACAAAATCCCACGCATGACAAAACACCCCTATCACACACGCACCTTTAGCGTGAGAAAAAGACAAGACAAAACAAGACATATCAAAACACCACTCTCTCACACTCCTACACACCACTTTCTAACCTCATTAAGTGACCTGTGTGCAACCATGCTCATCTAACTAGGGTCAGCAACACCCCCCTTTTTGACTTAATTATGCTAATTAGGTCATAAGAACACCTGTGTGCAACCAGGCGTGACTAATTAGGGTCACCCCCACCTCCTTTTTTGACATGATTTATTACCTAGTGAGCCAGCTCCCGTATTAATATACTACTTGACTCCTCACTCTGTCAGAAATATATGGGTTGTTAACCTTCATTCCAAACGCATATTTTCGCTTGGTTCCCATAGATAGATGTAAAATAATTCTCACAATTTAATGTTTCTCAGATGTTGGATGATTTTTAAACCATTCATTTGTTCATTCAGAAACAAATTTTATAGGATTATTTAATATTATTTTGTTTATTTTATTATTGTAAACATATTTCATTTAATTCATAAATAAATATATATTATATATATTTTTAAATATTTAACTTTCTGACTCCTCCCTCTGTAAGAAACATATTATTAACCTTCGTTCCAAAAGCATATTTTCGCTTGGTTCCCATAGATAGATGTAAAATAGTGTTACGTACGCCCTCCACATAGAAAGATTCACATAGAGAAACAACGACGAATCTTTAGCCAGGGGCAGGGGTGCATGTGACTAACCAGACTCATACTGGTAAAGGCAGAAGAAAAAGCAATTCGGCAATTCTCGGGTGTCGCGTGGCCAGAACAACGGCCACTATCGACCTATTGGTAACCATACTCCGGTAGCTGGCAAAGGGCAACAGTCGGCCGTTGACTCCCAAGATAGCAGATATCAAGAAACAGTAATTCTAGGTGGGAACACCTAGTTTATCCGATCCATACCCGCAGCCAAGTAAAAGCTCTAGTCGGGTATAAAAGACCTTAGACAAATAGAGAAAAGGGAGAGAATCCATTTGGGTGTCTTGCTGACGGATGCCGGCAGCTTCGAGGGAAGGCGACTTTCCCTGGGGCAGTCGTCCATGGAATCTTCTGCCACCAGGACCAGCCACCATATCCAACAGTCCTTGAGGAGAACACAATTGCAGCTCGAAATAATCTTGTGTCGAACCAGCGCCGCTATTGCCATCAAAGGACGTGGAGAAGATCAACAATAAGGACGACATCCGTCATACTGTGATGTTTGTGGACGCAGTATCCGTGATCTCCATGCTCCTGAAATTTGTTTAGCTGTAGGAACCATCCGATCAGAGCGTAGCGACCAATAGCATACGTCGGAGAAAGTAGTGATGCAATATAAATGTGTTAATCGAGCCAACCAAAGCTAAAGTGAACCCATGCATAACCAAGGACCAATATCCTCAAATAATACAATTGGATAACAAGTGAACATCAAGCATTCAAACATGCATTGAAATATATTTAAACCAACCGAATCAAAAGACAAAGTGCGAATCATGATAAACAATTAGAGAGGACGAATCTCTCCACCAGCCGTTGAAGAAGTCGCATGCCTCTGGCATAATATATATATATTTTGTGTTTAAGTGAATTGGTATACTTAAGAACAGCCGTATTTTGGTGCACGTATATTTATATATATATATCCAATATAATATTTTCCCAAAGCCCAGGATCCGGAGCGTCGAGATCTCATCGCCCAGGATTTAAAGAGGGGGTAAGTTTGTCGGGACACGGTTCCTTTCTTATAAACATACATATATAAATATTCGTGCAGTATCCTACAGTTTTATAGACTACTATAAACTTTTGCAGCGGCGAGTATCAGCCTTGTAGTTATTTGATAATTGCAAGAGCCCTCTGAGCGACATTTGTAGTCGTGAATAGTCAGTATTTTGCTGATGTGTGCACCTTCATAGGTGATAAATTCGATACTCTCCGCTAAAACAATAATTGTCAATTAACTTAATTCCTATATGAAGTAGCCAATATTATGTTATTCAACACCGGCGCACGCCGACCTAAATATTATTTAATAAATTTATAATGTGAAAAAGAATTCGAAGCCATGGTGTGCTAGAACTATAACAAAGGGGGGTGTGCTGACGCGAGGAGTGAAGTAGGTCAATAACAATGACATAACGTTCGACGGACAACCTTGACAATAGGGGAACACGAATGTGTGAAGGGGAGGGAATATGGCCAAAACACAGCCCGATCGTATTGCGATCAAGCGACAGCTAAGCTTGTTGGGCAGTGTGGACTGATGACTGACGAACTTGTTGACTAATATTATTTTCCAGGCACTTTTAATATTTATTCTCGTTATGTTGGAGAGGAGAGAGGCTTACCAAGATCCCACGACCAGAATACGACGTAGCTTATGCCGGCAAATGGTGCCTGAACATCGGACGCCTCTCCCTCGGCCCAAGTCCTTGTCAGGACTCGGGCACTAATATGCCCACGTAACAGAATTGGCGCCCAACGGGTGGACATTTCATATTCCTTAAGGAATTTTACCAGGGTCCACAATCTCGATGCCTGCGGTATCGGAGTGGATGTACCTAGGGATGGCAAAGCTTTCATCTTTATTTGCCATGAGTAATTTGACTGTTTTATAGAGCAGGGAACCTAAATAATTTTAAATATGCACCTACTTATTTGTTTTTGTCTTTAAATTAATAACCGTAAAGTCCCCAACTTCTGTGACTGTCCGTGTTGAGAGGCCGCTCAATCAGAACTTTGTCGCAGAATAGAGGCCTGACTTTAAAATGTTTTTAACCTTAGAAATTCCCTGTTTTGTTCATGGGCAAATTTACCAGAATTTCCTTAAAACAAGAACTATGAGTTATCCTTTTTATAATACTATACCTACAACTAAGTGTCGACGACTACTTGTTAAAATTAACGTAAATACAATTTATAGGTGCTTTCTGGCCGACGCCACACGACGTACTACGCAGTTGCCCGGTCGTTTGAATTGGTTCGAGTCAAGAAAGAGCAGGAGCGCAAGCATTACGGTAACGCATTTAGCAGTTGCGGTGCGGGTCTACTGTTCGTTTGTCGATACAGGACAGAATGGGGGTGGGGGAACTGACAGGAAATGCAAAGCCGCCGCCCTACAACGTACTAGGCAAGTTGGTCCGGTCGTTTGCTTGGTTCGAGTCTTTGCGGTTTCCCTTGACATATTTGGGCGGTGGACGATTTTTAGTTTCTCTGGCCGACGCCCCACAACGTATTAGGCTAGTTGATCAGGTCGTTTGCTTGGTTCGAGTCCAGAGAAATAGGAGACGGTTGTGGAGCCCGAGAATGATCGGTCAAAATAACTTGTTTTCCGACGACTGGCGGGAGGGGGTTTTTGGACAGATTCCTTATCTAGACACAGCCATTCCGTTTGGAACATTTGGGATGTCTAGAAAAAGGGAAAGTAAGGGCATGTTAGCTTAGCGGAACCGCGTTGTGTAGAAGCGGCTAACACCCCTAGTTAGGGAAATTTATTTGTTTTTGTTTGGGGCTTAAATATCGGTCGGTTCTTGACCGAAGGGAAACTTGAGAAGCAGAGGGAAGCACCCCCAGTTGATAAACATTCTTATTGTCGACTTATTCAGCGTTTACGTCGCTGACCGGGTATTTTGAAAAGAATCACGTAAAGCTTTTATACCAATCGTATAAATGAAGGGGGCCAAGAAGAAGGTCTTATTCCAACCCAGCACCGGAAGAGTAACCCGAGCAACATCGCGCGGAGACAATCACCAACCCCGGAGTGCGAGCGCGCCAAGGCTATGAGATTCACCTGAAAGAGAGCCGTGGGATCGCGCACAGGATCAGCCAGGACAGGTAGATACCCTGTCTGAAGAAAACAACCTGGACCAATATTCTGAAATGGAAGGAGCCGCCGGAGGGGAGAATCTACCCCTAGGACCGCCGAAAGGAAGATCGAGTATGCTTCCCCAATTTCAGAGGCACGAGGAGGACAACTTAGAGGCTGCCGAGCGACGTGAACAAAGATTGATGCCCAGATAGAAGCGCTGAAAGCCCAGATAACAGAAATGCAGTCTCCTACATCCAGGAGACCCGAACAGAAGGGACTGCCTTCACCGCCCCGTACTGTTCCGAATCCAACGGACAGCTTTTTGAGATACAAAGAGATTCCGCCTCTGGAACCAGTAACACAGGACATGCTCAATAGCCAGATGCACCGGCTAAGAACACCCAGGCGGATGGACACCCCATCACACAGGCAATTCAGAACAAACGAGATGGAGTCGAGTCACCAACTGCATCCAGAGATCGATCGGAACTCATCATTCCAAGGACCGCGACCAAAAGTCTTTCGTGAATTCCATCTTCTGCCAGCAGGTGCAGCCACGAAATAGTATTGGCAGCTAATGGAGGACAAGGCAGAAGATTACGACTTTGACTACTACTCATTGACCCAAGAAATGAGACGGGCATTTTCCACTACCGGAAGTGACCTTATGAAAGTCAAGGAACTAATGGAACCCAAGCAAGGGCCACACGAAACCTTTAGCGATTATGTATCCGATATGCACAACTTGCATTTCAAACTAAAGCACAAAATCGATGAAGATGAATTTGTTGAGCTTTTGAAAGACAACATGAACTCCCGGATGGGCGGCTTGTTGCTAACATCGCCATTAACTTCGTTAGCGGAGTTCAAAAAGGAGGGTCTCCGTGTGGATCGCTGGTTAAAAAATACTGCGAAAAACATGCCCAGCACTACAAAGCTTTTCTAGTAGTACAAAAGTTCTTACACCTTATAAACATATAAATCAAACCAGTTCTAATAAATATGCTTTAATCGATCGTCAGTTGGATCAAAAGAGGAAACATTAAAACACAGATTCCATGCACCAAGTTTAAAAAAGATAATAATGTACAGAATAACCTTTAACATAAAGCAACAGCAGTGAAGATATCAGCCCGGACAGCTCAGCCAAAAAAAAACGAGACTCTTGATCACAGGAGTGGGTCGAAGCCACACGTGAATGGGCGCCTAAAAAGGAGAAGAAACACGGAACAGACAACGATGGTCGTACGCAGATTCCTTTTGCGAAGTCATTCCATGCGGTCCGCATCGATCACTTCGAGCCTGTTACGTACGCCCTCCACATAGAAAGATTCACATAGAGAAACAACGACGAATCTTTAGCCAGGGGCAGGGGTGCATGTGACTAACCAGACTCATACTGGTAAAGGCAGAAGAAAAAGCAATTCGGCAATTCTCGGGTGTCGCGTGGCCAGAACAACGGCCACTATCGACCTATTGGTAACCATACTCCGGTAGCTGGCAAAGGGCAACAGTCGGCCGTTGACTCCCAAGATAGCAGATATCAAGAAACAGTAATTCTAGGTGGGAACACCTAGTTTATCCGATCCATACCCGCAGCCAAGTAAAAGCTCTAGTCGGGTATAAAAGACCTTAGACAAATAGAGAAAAGGGAGAGAATCCATTTGGGTGTCTGACGGATGCCGGCAGCTTCGAGGGAAGGCGACTTTCCCTGGGGCAGTCGTCCATGGAATCTTCTGCCACCAGGACCAGCCACCATATCCAACAGTCCTTGAGGAGAACACAATTGCAGCTCGAAATAATATTGTGTCGAACCAGCGCCGCTATTGCCATCAAAGAACGTGGAGAAGATCAACAATAAGGACCACATCCGTCATACTGTGATGTTTGTGGACGCAGTATCCGTGATCTCCATGCTCCTGAAATTTGTTTAGCTGTAGGAACCATCCGTTCAGAGCGTAGCGACCAATAGCATACGTCGGAGAAAGTAGTGATGCAATATAAATGTGTTAACCGAGCCAACCAAAGCTAAAGTGAACCCATGCATAACCAAGGACCAATATCCTCAAATAATACAATTGGATAACAAGTGAACATCAAGCATTCAAACATGCATTGAAATATATTTAAACCAACCGAATCAAAAGACAAAGTGCGAATCATGATAAACAATTAGAGAGGACGAATCTCTCCACCAGCCGTTGAAGAAGTCGCATGGCTCTGGCATAATATATACATATTTTGTGTTTAAGTGAATTGGTATACTTAAGAACAGCCGTATTTTGGTGCATATATATTTATATATATATATCCAATATAATATTTTCCCAAAGCCCAGGATCCGGAGCGTCGAGATCTCATCGCCCAGGATTTAAAGAGGGGGTAAGTTTGTCGGGACACGGTTCCTTTCTTATAAACATACATATATAAATATTCGTGCAGTATCCTACAGTTTTATAGACTACTATAAACTTTTGCAGCGGCGAGTATCAGCCTTGTAGTTATTTGATAATTGCAAGAGCCCTCTGAGCGACGATTGTAGTCGTGAATAGTCAGTATTTTGCTGATGTGTGCACCTTCATAGGTGATAAATTCGATACTCTCCGCTAAAACAATAATTGTCAATTAACTTAATTCCTATATGAAGTAGCCAATATTATGTTATTCAACACCGGCGCACGCCGACCTAAATATTATTTAATAAATTTATAATGTGAAAAAGAATTCGAAGCCATGGTGTGCTAGAACTATAACAAAGGGGGGTGTGCTGACGCGAGGAGTGAAGTAGGTCAAGAACAATGACATAACTTTCGACGGACAACCTTGACAATAGGGGATCGTATTGCGCGGCCCTCGACGATCCATTGGCACACGAATGTGTGAAGGGGAGGGAATATGGCCAAAACACAGCCCGATCGTATTGCGATCAAGCGACAGCTAAGCTTGTTGGGCAGTGTGGACTGATGACTGACGAACTTGTTGACTAATATTATTTTCCAGGCACTTTTAATATTTATTCTCGTTATGTTGGAGAGGAGAGAGGCTTACCAAGATCCCACGACCCGAATACGACGTAGCTTATGCCGGCAAATGGTGCCTGAACATCGGACACCTCTCCCTCGGCCCAAGTCCTTGTCAGGACTCGGGCACTAATATGCCCACGTAACAATAGTTCTCACAATTTAATGTTTCCCAGAGTTTAGATTATTTTTAAAGCATTCATTTGTTCAGTCAGAAACAAATTTTATAGGATCATTTAATATTATTTTATTTATTTTATATTGTAAACATATCTTATTTAATTTATAATTAAATATATATTATATATATTTTTAAATATTTAATTTTCTGACTCCTCCCTCTGTAAGAAATATATGGGTTGTTAACCTTCGTTCCAAACGCATATTTTCGCTTGGTTCCCATAGATAGATGTAAAATAATTAATTGTTTCTCAGATGTTGGATAATTTTTAAACCATTCATTTGTTCATTCAGAAACAAATTTTATAGGATCATTTAATATTATTTTGTTTATTTTATTATTGTAAACATATTTCATTTAATTCATAAATAAATATATATTATATATATTTTTAAATATTTAACTTTCTGACTCCTACCTCTGTAAGAAACATATGGGTTGTTAACCTTCGTTCCAAAAGCATATTTTCGCTTGGTTCCCATAGATAGATGTAAAATAGTTCTCACAATTTAATGTTTCCCAGATGTTGGATTATTTTTAAAGCACTTACTTGTTCAGTCAGAAACAAATTTTATAGAATCATTTAATATTATTTTATTTATTTTATTATTGTAAACATCTTATTTAATTCATAATTAAATATATATTATATATATTTTTAAATATTTAATTTTCTGACTCCTCCCTCTGTAAGAAATATATGGGTTGATAGATGTAAAATAGTTCTCACAATTTAATGTTTCTCAGATGTTGGATTATTCTTAAACCATTCATTTTTTCAGTCAGAAACAAATTTTATAGGATCATTTAATATTATTTTTTTTATTTTATTATTGTAAATATATCTCATTTATTTCATAAATAAATATATATTATATTTATTTTAAAGAAATAATATTTTGACTCCTCTCTCTGTCAGAAATATATGGGTTGTTAACTTTCATTCCAGGAGACCCGAACAGAAGGGACTGCCTTCACCGCCCCGTACTGTTCCGAATCCAACGGACAGCTTTTTGAGATACAAAGAGACCCCGCCTCTGGAACCAGTAACACAGGACATGCTCAATAGCCAGATGCACCGGCTAAGAACACCCAGGCGGATGGACACCCCATCACACAGGCAATTCAGAACAAACGAGAGGGAGTCGAGTCACCAACTGCATCCAGAGATCGATCGGAACTCATCATTCCAAGGACCGCGACCAAAAGTCTTTCGTGAATTCCATCTTCTGCCAGCAGGTGCAGCCACGAAATAGTATTGGCAGCTAATGGAGGACAAGGCAGAAGATTACGACTTTGACTACTACTCATTGACCCAAGAAATGAGACGGGCATTTTCCACTACCGGAAGTGACCTTATGAAAGTCAAGGAACTAATGGAACCCAAGCAAGGGCCACACGAAACCTTTAGCGATTATGTATCCGATATGCACAACTTGCATTTCAAACTAAAGCACAAAATCGATGAAGATGAATTTGTTGAGCTTTTGAAAGACAACATGAACTCCCGGATGGGCGGCTTGTTGCTAACATCGCCATTAACTTCGTTAGCGGAGTTCAAAAAGGAGGGTCTCCGTGTGGATCGCTGGTTAAAAAATACTGCGAAAAACATGCCCAGCACTACAAAGCTTTTCTAGTAGTACAAAAGTTCTTACACCTTATAAACATATAAATCAAACCAGTTCTAATAAATATGCTTTAATCGATCGTCAGTTGGATCAAAAGAGGAAACATTAAAACACAGATTCCATGCACCAAGTTTAAAAAAGATAATAATGTACAGAATAACCTTTAACATAAAGCAACAGCAGTGAAGATATCAGCCCGGACAGCTCAGCCAAAAAAAAACGAGACTCTTGATCACAGGAGTGGGTCGAAGCCACACGTGAATGGGCGCCTAAAAAGGAGAAGAAACACGGAACAGACAACGATGGTCGTACGCAGATTCCTTTTGCGAAGTCATTCCATGCGGTCCGCATCGATCACTTCGAGCCTGTTACGTACGCCCTCCACATAGAAAGATTCACATAGAGAAACAACGACGAATCTTTAGCCAGGGGCAGGGGTGCATGTGACTAACCAGACTCATACTGGTAAAGGCAGAAGAAAAAGCAATTCGGCAATTCTCGGGTGTCGCGTGGCCAGAACAACGGCCACTATCGACCTATTGGTAACCATACTCCGGTAGCTGGCAAAGGGCAACAGTCGGCCGTTGACTCCCAAGATAGCAGATATCAAGAAACAGTAATTCTAGGTGGGAACACCTAGTTTATCCGATCCATAACCGCAGCCAAGTAAAAGCTCTAGTCGGGTATAAAAGACCTTAGACAAATAGAGAAAAGGGAGAGAATCCATTTGGGTGTCTGACGGATGCCGGCAGCTTCGAGGGAAGGCGACTTTCCCTGGGGCAGTCGTCCATGGAATCTTCTGCCACCAGGACCAGCCACCATATCCAACAGTCCTTGAGGAGAACACAATTGCAGCTCGAAATAATATTGTGTCGAACCAGCGCCGCTATTGCCATCAAAGAACGTGGAGAAGATCAACAATAAGGACCACATCCGTCATACTGTGATGTTTGTGGACGCAGTATCCGTGATCTCCATGCTCCTGAAATTTGTTTAGCTGTAGGAACCATCCGTTCAGAGCGTAGCGACCAATAGCATACGTCGGAGAAAGTAGTGATGCAATATAAATGTGTTAACCGAGCCAACCAAAGCTAAAGTGAACCCATGCATAACCAAGGACCAATATCCTCAAATAATACAATTGGATAACAAGTGAACATCAAGCATTCAAACATGCATTGAAATATATTTAAACCAACCGAATCAAAAGACAAAGTGCGAATCATGATAAACAATTAGAGAGGACGAATCTCTCCACCAGCCGTTGAAGAAGTCGCATGGCTCTGGCATAATATATACATATTTTGTGTTTAAGTGAATTGGTATACTTAAGAACAGCCGTATTTTGGTGCATATATATTTATATATATATATCCAATATAATATTTTCCCAAAGCCCAGGATCCGGAGCGTCGAGATCTCATCGCCCAGGATTTAAAGAGGGGGTAAGTTTGTCGGGACACGGTTCCTTTCTTATAAACATACATATATAAATATTCGTGCAGTATCCTACAGTTTTATAGACTACTATAAACTTTTGCAGCGGCGAGTATCAGCCTTGTAGTTATTTGATAATTGCAAGAGCCCTCTGAGCGACGATTGTAGTCGTGAATAGTCAGTATTTTGCTGATGTGTGCACCTTCATAGGTGATAAATTCGATACTCTCCGCTAAAACAATAATTGTCAATTAACTTAATTCCTATATGAAGTAGCCAATATTATGTTATTCAACACCGGCGCACGCCGACCTAAATATTATTTAATAAATTTATAATGTGAAAAAGAATTCGAAGCCATGGTGTGCTAGAACTATAACAAAGGGGGGTGTGCTGACGCGAGGAGTGAAGTAGGTCAAGAACAATGACATAACTTTCGACGGACAACCTTGACAATAGGGGATCGTATTGCGCGGCCCTCGACGATCCATTGGCACACGAATGTGTGAAGGGGAGGGAATATGGCCAAAACACAGCCCGATCGTATTGCGATCAAGCGACAGCTAAGCTTGTTGGGCAGTGTGGACTGATGACTGACGAACTTGTTGACTAATATTATTTTCCAGGCACTTTTAATATTTATTCTCGTTATGTTGGAGAGGAGAGAGGCTTACCAAGATCCCACGACCCGAATACGACGTAGCTTATGCCGGCAAATGGTGCCTGAACATCGGACACCTCTCCCTCGGCCCAAGTCCTTGTCAGGACTCGGGCACTAATATGCCCACGTAACAATAGTTCTCACAATTTAATGTTTCCCAGAGTTTAGATTATTTTTAAAGCATTCATTTGTTCAGTCAGAAACAAATTTTATAGGATCATTTAATATTATTTTATTTATTTTATATTGTAAACATATCTTATTTAATTTATAATTAAATATATATTATATATATTTTTAAATATTTAATTTTCTGACTCCTCCCTCTGTAAGAAATATATGGGTTGTTAACCTTCGTTCCAAACGCATATTTTCGCTTGGTTCCCATAGATAGATGTAAAATAATTTAATGTTTCTCAGATGTTGGATAATTTTTAAACCATTCATTTGTTCATTCAGAAACAAATTTTATAGGATCATTTAATATTATTTTGTTTATTTTATTATTGTAAACATATTTCATTTAATTCATAAATAAATATATATTATATATATTTTTAAATATTTAACTTTCTGACTCCTACCTCTGTAAGAAACATATGGGTTGTTAACCTTCGTTCCAAAAGCATATTTTCGCTTGGTTCCCATAGATAGATGTAAAATAGTTCTCACAATTTAATGTTTCCCAGATGTTGGATTATTTTTAAAGCACTTACTTGTTCAGTCAGAAACAAATTTTATAGAATCATTTAATATTATTTTATTTATTTTATTATTGTAAACATCTTATTTAATTCATAATTAAATATATATTATATATATTTTTAAATATTTAATTTTCTGACTCCTCCCTCTGTAAGAAATATATGGGTTGATAGATGTAAAATAGTTCTCACAATTTAATGTTTCTCAGATGTTGGATTATTCTTAAACCATTCATTTTTTCAGTCAGAAACAAATTTTATAGGATCATTTAATATTATTTTTTTTATTTTATTATTGTAAATATATCTCATTTATTTCATAAATAAATATATATTATATTTATTTTAAAGAAATAATATTTTGACTCCTCTCTCTGTCAGAAATATATGGGTTGTTAACTTTCATTCCATACGCATATTTTCGCTTGGTTCCCATAGATAGATGTAAAATAATTCTCACAATTTAATGTTTCTCAGATGTTGGATAATTTTTAAACCATTCATTTGTTCATTCAGAAACAAATTTTATAGGATCATTTAATATTATTTTGTTTATTTTATTATTGTAAACATATTTCATTTAATTCATAAATAAATATATATTATATATATTTTTAAATATTTAACTTTCTGACTCCTACCTCTGTAAGAAACATATGGGTTGTTAACCTTCGTTCCAAAAGCATATTTTCGCTTGGTTCCCATAGATAGATGTAAAATAATTCTCACAATTTAATGTTTCTCAGATGTTGGATAATTTTTAAACCATTCATTTGTTCATTCAGAAACAAATTTTATAGGATCATTTAATATTATTTTGTTTATTTTATTATTGTAAACATATTTCATTTAATTCATAAATAAGTATATATTATATATATTTTTAAATATTTAACTTTCTGACTACTTCCTCTGCAAGAAACATATGGGTTGTTAACCTTCGTTCGAAAAGCATATTTTCGCTTGGTTCCCATAGGTAGATGTAAAATAGTTCTCACAATTTAAAGTTTCTCAGATGTTGGATTATTCTTAAACCATTCATTTGTTCAGTCGGAAACAAATTTTATATGATCATTTAATATTATTTTTTTTATTCTGTTATTGTAAAAATTTTTCATTTATTTCATAAATAAATATATATTATATATATTTTAAAGATTTAATATTCTGACTCCTCCCTCTGTCAGAAATATATGGGTATAGATGTAAAATAATTCTCACAATGTTTCTCAAATGTTTCTCAGATGTTGGTAAATTTTTAACCGTTCATTTGTTCATTCAGAAACAAATTTTATAGGATCATTTAATATTATTTTGTTTATTTTATTATTGTAAACATATTTCATTTAATTCATAAATAAATATATATTATATATATTTTTAAATATTTAACTTTCTGACTCCTACCTCTGTAAGAAACATATGGGTTGTTAACCTTCGTTCCAAAAGCATATTTTCGCTTGGTTCCCATAGATAGATGTAAAATAGTTCTCACAATTTAATGTTTCCCAGATGTTGGATTATTTTTAAAGCACTTACTTGTTCAGTCAGAAACAGATTTTATAGAATCATTTAATATTATTTTATTTATTTTATTATTGTAAACATATCTTATTTAATTCATAATTAAATATATATTATATATGTTTTTAAATATTTAATTTTCTGACTCCTCCCTCTGTAAGAAATATATGGGTTGATAGATGTAAAATAGTTCTCACAATTTAATGTTTCTCAGATGTTGGATTATTCTTAAACCATTCATTTTTTCAGTCAGAAACAAATTTTATAGGATCATTTAATATTGTTTTTTTTTATTTTGTTATGGTAAACATATTTCATAAAGAAATATATATTATATTTATTTTAAAGATTTAATATTCTGACTCCTCTCTCTGTCAGAAATATATGGGTGGTTAACTTTCATTCCATACGCATATTTTCGCTTGGTTCCCATAGATAGATGTAAAATAATTCTCACAATTTAATGTTTCTCAGATGTTGGATAATTTTTAAACCATTCATTTGTTCATTCAGAAACAAATTTTATAGGATCATTTAATATTATTTTGTTTATTTTATTATTGTAAACATATTTCATTTAATTCATAAATAAACATATATTATATATATTTTTAAATATTTAACTTTCTGACTCCTCCCTCTGTAAGAAACATATGGGTTGTTAACCTCCGTTCCAAAAGCATATTTTCGCTTGGTTCCCATAGATAGATGTAAAATAGTTCTCACAATTTAATGTTTCCCAGATGTTGGATTATTTTTAAAGCATTCATTTGTTCAGTCAGAAACAATTTTTATAGGATCATTTAATATTATATTATTTATTTTATTATTGTAAACATATCTTATTTAATTTATAATTAAATATATATTATATATATTTTTAAATATTTAATTTTCTGACTCCTCCCTCTGTAAGAAATATATGGGTTGTTAACCTTCGTTCCAATCGCATATTTTCGCTTGGTTCCCGTAGATAGATGTAAAATAATTCTCACAATTTAATGTTTCTCAGATGTTGGATAATTTTTAAACCATTCATTTATTCATTCAGAATTTTGTTTATTTTTTATTGTAAACATATTTTATTTAATTCATAAATAAATATATATTATATATATTTTTAAATATTTAATTTCCTGTCTCCTCCCTCTTTAAGAAATATATGGGTTGTTAACCTTCGTTCCAAACGTATATTTTCGCTTGGTTCCCATAGATAGATGTAAAATAGTTCTCACAATTTAAAGTTTCTCAGATGTTGGATTATTTTTAAAGCATTCACTTGTTCAGTCAGAAACAAATTTTATAGGATTATTTAATATTATTTTAATTATTTTATTATTGTAAACATATTTCATTTAATTTATAATTAAATATATATTATAAATATTTTTAAATATTTAATTTTCTGACTCCTCCCTCTGTAAGAAATATATGGGTTGTTAACCTTCGTTCCAATCGCATATTTTCGCTTGGTTCCCATAGATAGATGTAAAATAATTCTCACAATTTAATGTTTCTCAGATGTTGGATAATTTTTAAACCATTCATTTATTCATTCAGAATTTTGTTTATTTTTTTATTGTAAACATATTTTATTTAATTCATAAATAAATATATATTATATATATTTTTAAATATTTAAATTTCTGACTCCTCCCTCTGTAAAAAATATATGGGTTGTTAACCTTCGTTCCAATCGCATATTTTCGCTTGGTTCCTATAGATAGATTTAAAATAATTCTCACAATTTAATGTTTCTCAGATTTTGGATTATTTTTAAACATTATAACATAACATATTTCGAAGGCATCTTTAGCTAACATAGGAGCGTCTTGACCTGGTAATATCTGTTTTTTGTTGCCAACTATTTTTCTAGTTCTAGTTTCCTAGTTCTATTTTATTTGTATACTATTTGTATGAGTTAGGCATCATGGTCTAAGATTTTGAACAAGTTTAATAAACTCTTTAATAACAATACTCATCTGGTTTTCGTGATTCATGATGGCGGTTGAGCTGCTTGGACTTTGATTACTAGCTGTTGTTAACTGTTGTGAGCTATTAATAGATGTATACAAGTTGTTTACTAGATGTTATTAGCTGGTTACTAGATGTTTAGTATCTGGTTACTATATGTTTATTAGATGTATTCAAGTTGTTTACTAGATGTTATTAGCTGGTTACTAGCTGTGTAGTATCTGGTTTCTATATGTTTAGTAGATGTATACAAGTTGTTTACTAGATGTATGTATTAGTTGTTATTAACTTCTACGAGCTGTTATAGTCTTTTGTTAAGAATGATCAAAAATTCTTGATCACTAGACGACTTTCGATGTGAAGTAAAAACTTACACTCTGATTTTCAAGGTGTTTGCTGTGTACGTTAGAAATATCACACAACCAAATTATCTAAAGATTGCTGCATAAATCTTAGGGGAACAAGTCCGGTTATGTTGGGGAAAGATGTATCCTTTGGATGTAATACTAGTTAAAAAATTAGTTTTTCACAAACTGTCTAAAAGCTGTTAAGAAGCTGTTTTGATAAACAATTTCGATTAATGTTGACAGATATTATGAACACAAAAACATTTCCTTTTTAATGTTATGTACGTATAATAAGTGTATCCTTAACTACAATAGCTCGCCTTACTCCCCATAACTATAGTTATTAGCTACAATAAAATGTCTAGAAAGAACAAAATATATGAATGTCAAAAAAACGATTTAAAACTAACTATAATTGGGAAAGTAATTGAAATCGCTTCGCCGTAATACAGTAAAAACAAAAAACCGTATCCTTTGTCCAAAATGTGTGTGACTTTCACTTATAAATTTGTCACCGACAATTTAATTTCCATTAAGCAAACCACCCACTGCTAACCGTGCCATAACCCCAGAGCCAAGTTGGTTACCTACAATAAACACAGTTGGTGGTGTAAAGGATTGCTAAAATGTCTCGACGAAGGCGCAAAGGTCAAGATAATGGAAAAAAATGATGGAATATTATCCCTTCATAAAAAAGGTCATAAAAAATATAATTAGGAAAGTATTTTTTATTTGCGAACCATTTATAACTGTTACCAACAACACAAATAGTTACAAGGGGTTGCTAAAATGCCTCGACGCAGGCGCGTTGGGGCCTCGTTATATCTGTTTTTTGTACTTTTTATATATTTCTTTTATTTATTATTTTTTTTTTTATATTTAGTTTATTTATTAATTAATTAATTAAATTAATTTTCGGTCGGGAATAAGGCCATACCTGGGCGGACGCTCCTCCGCCTGGTGGCGGCAAAGCTCGGGAACAATGGGTTCCGGAACAGGCCCTGGCACACTGCGGTATACCAGTCCGCCTCTTCTTTCATCCTGTCGTGGGTCGCCAACCATGCTTCATAATAAAGCATGTTTTGCTCCTGGCGATCTACCAGCGCGAGCAACCTATCCTCGTTTACCGGACGATTCGATAGAACCCTCCGGACCTGGAACGCAGTGGTCCTCAGCGCGTCTTTTAGTGGGAGTTCCTCCCAATACTTTTGCTCTGCTTCTTCCTGCAGCGCTTCCGCCTGTTGGTGAGTAGTATGGAAACGTGGTTTCTGGGACAATTAGCATATTAATGGCCCGCGCCCCTTACTAATTAGCATATTAATGACCCCCGCCTCTCACTAATTAACATATTAATGGCTCCAGCCTCTTCATTAATGTATGCGGGTTCTGGGACAATTAGCATAATCCATAATTTATCTGATTTTAAAAGGTTTAGATGTCATAAAATTGTCACGATCATATCCATGAAGAGTATACTAAATTGCCCCCCAACTTCACACCACCACTCATTATCAGCAATTAATATTCAGCAGGTGTTGCTGAACACGGGAGAAAGGTCGCACACTTTATTTATTATTTTTTATTTTTATAATTATTTTATTTATTTTTTTTTTGTTTTCTAATTACTTAATTTTCCTTAAAATGAAAACCGGCAAAATGTGCCTTCTCCCGGGAAGAGTGGCTTCTCCGCCTCTCTCTCAGCCGCCTGCTGTCTCCGCTCCTCGGTCAAGAATATGGGCATACCTGGGCGGACGCTCCTTCGCCTGGTGACGTCATCCTGTCGTGGGTCGCCAACCATGCTTCATAATAAAGCATGTTTTGCTCCTGGCGATCTTCCAGCGCGAGCAACCTACCCTCGTTTACCGGACGATTCGATAGAACCGATAGAGTATACTAAATTGGACCCCAACCCCAAACCACCATGTGACAATACTGATCACGTGACCTTTTTGCCTCATTATCAGCAATTAATGTTCACCAGGTGTTGCTGTACACGGGAGAAAGGTCGCACACTTTCCACACATCCCCATGTGACAATATTGATCATGTATCCTTTTCCTCATTATCAGCAATTAATATTCAGCAGGTGTTGCTGTGCACATGATAAAGGTCGCAAACCGAAAACATCTAAAGCTGGTTGCCTTAGAGGGACATGTCCGATCATGTTGGGGAATAACGTTTCCTATGGTTGTAAAACTAATTTAGAAATCAAAAGAATCCCAATAAAATAAATCCCACAAGTTAATGATTCTCAGATGTCGAATATTTTCAGACATTTTTTTTGTTTCGCCCCAGAATGTTTAACTGGTAAATTTTCCAAGATCTCTCCATTCTACAAACGGGTCATAAACATATCATAAAAGGGATTCAAGCAAGAGCTACCAGAACATTCGCACCTGTCTATTACCTGACCGGAATAAAAGGGACACATGCACAAGTCTGAAGGCGCACGCCCATTGACAAGATCATGGGCCTCACGCCAACGACCTCACGGCTGACTGCTAGCTCTAATACGTTCCCATAATAGGGGCTGAAATCACGACCGCGCAACAACTCGCAAGTAGCCGACATATCTCAGTCAAGGAAATATTTTTCATTCTCCGTACCTGTAATTTTAACTCGCAATAAAAAGTCAGATGTTTATTTTGTACCATAATAATATATTTATTCATTTATTTTGGTATTGCGAACATTTTTGTTATATATAGAAATTAATTTTCTGCTTTGATTCCGGCGATTTGCATAGAGGAAGCAGGCGTACGTTTCCGACGTCATTTCTGGATTACAAAATGTAAAGTGTTCACCATAATTCGTAGTTTTGAGGTCATGTCCACCTCGATTCATGAACATAGTTTTTGTGTTTAGAAGGTATTGAAAATGATGACCAATTATCTCTCCTTTAAATTGTTCAATAAATTGGTCAATTTGCTCATGAAACTTCATTTGGTTAATTTTGTTTTCTTGCACATCTTTACACATCTAGTCTCAACTTTAAAATAATGTATAAAAATTATTTTATTGTTTTGAAGCTACTTTTAAAAAATGTCAAAATAATGTATGCATTGTTAAGAGCACTGTTGAAAATATTAGTATATGCACCACTGTATATCTTATTCTTCTTTGGTTTTTTGCACGAAAGTAACGGTGCGTTCTTTTTCCTTCTCTTCCTTAAGTTATCGTTCTGCCTGCGTGCAAGTTCAGTAAGTTCAGTCTCTAATAAATCGTCAAACCCAATAGGTTATGGGCCCAGCAAGCTTATAAAACTTGCGCGTAATAATCGAAGAGATTAAATATTTAGAGATTCGGCGGTGTTTCAGTAAAATGAACAAAATGAGTTCACAATACTCAATAGAAGAACTGGATAGTGAAAATTATAGTTCATGGGCAGTGCAGATGAAAAGTTTGCTAATACACTCGGAACTTTGGTCAGTTGTGTGCGGTCGTGAAATTAAAAACGAAAGTGGAACAGTAGAACAACAGACAAACTTTGATATAAAAGATGAAAAGGCCCTCGCGAGTATTTTGTTGTGTATTAAGCCGTCGCAGATTAACTATGTTAAACACTGCACATCATCAATGGAAGCTTGGAAAAAGCTGGCTAGTGTTCACATGCCTTCTGGACCGGCCCGTAGAATACAGTTATTCAAACAATTGCTGTACATGAAGATGTCAGAGACAGACAGTATCACAGTGCATTTGAGTAATTTTAGTGACGTAATTGAAAAACTACAAGAAATTGATCAAACAGTGCCAGATGAAATGCTTTAATAATTTTGTTGTCAAGTCTATGTGATTTGTACGAAAACTTCGTAGTCGCCATTGAAACGCGTGATTCTTTGCCTTCCTTGAGTTCTCTGAAAAAATAAATTTACTGGAAGAGGGAGAACGACGAAAAGTGAGTGACAAAACGGCCGATGGAATGGAGCAGAAGATGTACGCGTCGCGCGCCGAAAAAGGAAGAGACAAGTATAAGAAAGACATGAGAAATGTGGAATGCTGGAACTGCGGTCGTCATGGACATGTTTCGGCAAAGTGCAACTCAAAAGGGAAACTCGCAAGATCGGAAAAAGACAACAATAAAGAGAAGAAACGCGAAGAGAACAAAAAGTCTTACTCAGTTTTCGCTGCAGCAGCAGGTCAAGTAGGACTAACGGAAAATATTTGGTGCGTGGACAGTGGGGCAACAGCCCATTTATGTGCAAACAAATCATTATTTGTTTCAATCCGTGAACATAAAGAAAAAATAATGCTAGTTGGAGAAAATTACATTGAAGCTGAAGGCATTGGAACAGTGAAACTATACTGGCAAGAAAACATTATTAAATTGGTTGATGTGTTTTTCGTAAAAAATCTTCAGTGTAACTTTATTTCCGTTTCAAAAGCAACGAACAACGGGTTTGAAATATGTTTTTCGAAAAATAATGAAAGCGTCAAAAATAAGAATGGTGAAACTGTGTTGAAAGCAAACAAAAAGAATGACATGTTTATTGTCGAAAATGAAAACAAAATGGCTTTTGCTGCAAACGGGAAAATAAACCAAGTAATAACGTGGCACAACAGATTCGGACATTTGAATTTCCAAAGTTTAAAAACCATGATTCGAAAAGAATTAGTGTATGGTCTGGATGGAGTTACCGGTGACATAAATGACTTTGTTTGCAAGACGTGTGCGAAAAGCAAGATTTGCGTAAAACAGTTCCCAAAAATGTCGGAAAATCGTTCGAGTAAAGTGTTGGGTCTGATTCATACGGACGTATGCGGTCCTATGAGTACTGTTTCTAAAGGAGGAGCGCGATATTTTGCTACATTTATCGACGACAAGACGAGTTACGTATCGGTGTATATGCTAAAAACAAAAGATCAAGTTTTCGACAAATTCAAAGAATTTAAATTGTTGTCTAAGAAGCAAACTGGACAGAAGATTAAAGCCATACGGAGCGACAATGGTAGAGTGTACATTAATGGTGCGTTTGAAAATTTTTTGATAAGCCATGGGATTAAGAGGCAGCTTACCGTTCCCCATACTCCGCAGCAAAACGGTGTTGCTGAGCGTGCCAATAGGACGCTAGTGGAAATGGCAAGAAGCATGATGGTTCATTCCAGTGCTGATAAATCACTGTGGGGGGAAGCGATAATGACAGCGATGTACTTGAGAAACAGATCTGAAACGTCTACATTACCAGATATGACTCCGTACGAAGCATGGTTTGGGAAAAAACCCGGAGTGTCCCACCTGAAAGTTTTTGGTACAAAAGCCGTAGTTCTAGACAAGACAAGGAAAGGAAAATTTTCTCAGAAAGGGATAGAGCATATCTTGGTAGGTTACTCAGAGACTGCCAAAGCATATAGGGTCTTCAATCCTGATACGCAAACTATCAAGGAAGCCAGGGATGTTGTGTTCCTTGAGCACGATATGATGAAAAACGAGGATGTATCGTCCGTAGAGTTGACAGAGAACTCAAACATATTAAATATGCAGACAAATGGTGAGCAAGATAAAAACAACGAAGATCCAGAAAGGGATGAACAGTCAGAGGCTAATGATGATGAAGACAAGTTAGTTGAGAACGTCAATCGAGTCCACAGAGGCCCAGGGAGGCCGAAGTTAATCCGTACGGGAAAGCCAGGACGACCACGTAAGGCATACAATAAGCTAAACGCTATTGGAGTTGCCAACATCCAAGTGCCGAGCGGAGTCAAGGAGGCGCTGAGCATGGAACATGCAGAAGAATGGAAGGCTGCAATGCAGAAGGAGTTTTCTCAACTACAGTCTAGCAAGACATGGAGTCTTGTTGATCTTCCTGCTGGCGAAAGGACTATTGGGAGCAAATGGGTCTTTGCCATTAAGGGTGACCAGTATGGCTACGTGGAACGATTCAAGGCTCGCTTAGTCGCAAAAGGTTGTGGACAGGAGTACGGAGTGAATTACACAGAAACATTTTCCCCCGTGGCACGGTATTCTTCCATCCGATTGGTGATTGCACTGGCTGTCGAAAATAAAATGTTTATGCACCAAATGGACGTCTCAGCTGCGTATCTCAACAGTGACTTACAAGATGTAGTATACATGCGGCAGCCTGAGGGATTCGTAGACACAGCGTATCCAAAACGGGTGCTGAGGTTGCACAAGTCGTTGTACGGTCTGAAGCAGAGTGGACGGGAATGGAACCAGAAATTGGGTAGTACTCTTCAGCATATTGGTTTTGTCCAGTGCCCTAGTGAGCCATGCATTTCCACTAAGAAAATTGGCGGAAATCTTAGCATTATTGTTGTACATGTTGATGATCTAATTATTTCTTGTTCCAGAAAAGAAGACCTTGTCAACATTAAACTTCAAATCACACAGGAATTTGATGTAGTAGATGGCGGAGAGCTGAACCATTTCTTGGGCATGGAAATCGAACGAGATGGAGAGACGGGCAGCGTGACGATTGGTCATAAGCAGTATATCGACGGGCTGTTACGAGAATATGGCATGGAAGACTGTAAGCCGAATGCCACGCCTTTAGAGGTTGGTTATCAGA